>NC_064433.1:41300682-41607870 GCF_023343835.1 Lagopus muta
CAAACAAAACCAGAATAGCTGTTTCTATGAAGTTTCCTTACTGGTGCTCATGAAAGATTGAGCGTTTCACTGCAAAAATTCATTTGGAACCAGGCTAGGGAGAATATTTTGCTTGATTATTGAGAGAATTTATCATAATTTCATCTATATAATTTTAACTTTCTCTTTTTCATTAAAATATTTAACTCAAAGCTGTTGTTCATTCGTTCATGGAGTAGCAACTTACTGGAATCCCAGTTAGAAAATTATAGGCAGAAATCACAGCTTTACCCCCTTTACCTGCAACAGTTACTGCCAGATTGGTTTTTACCTAAATAAACTGTGGCTACATCCTTTATGATGGAAGGGGAAAAGGGGGGGGGGAAATCCTTTTTTACATTAATTATTCACTACAATATTTTAATTCTTCTTATTTCTTCTCTTTAACGTAGTAATGTCTGATACCACAGTAAATAATTTAGGAACTAATTGGATCTATCGATTACAATTTTTTTTTATTATAAATGCTTTTTAGCCATTTATCCAGTCTATTTTATCAAAAAACTACTGAGGCACCTTGTGAGACATTCTCTGTTTTTGAATTCAGGCCAGATTGTAATTGCAAAAAGCATGGCTAACTTCTGTGGCCTGATTCTTTACTGCACAATTTTGGTCAAATTAGGAAATTCAAGTATAGAACAAGTCATGAAAACATGGATTTGAAGGCATTACTTGAAGGCCAGTCCATCCATTCCACGTTATCACGGCACTTGCTTTTTTGACTGTTCATACATGAAAGTGAGTTAGCTCTAAGAGACTGTGGCCACAAAACGAAAATGTATGTGAACATGTCTTGAACAAACACAGACTGACTCTAAAGTAGGCTGTTCCTTTGTTATTTACCATTATACTGAAATTTAACATTTCCTGTGTACTCTGAGATTTTCTTCAGTTCTGCAGTCTTTTTGATGTTTTGTGTATATGCAAAGATATACCTGAGTTGTCAGGAAATCAGTTATATATATATATGTATTTTAGGGAATGGAAAGAAGGTGTGCTGGTTGTGAGCAAGGGTAAGGTGGTGCGGAGAGCATTCTGCATTCCTGGTGAGCTCTGTAGCTGTGGACTGGCAGTTTTATTTTCATGAGTTAATTGCAGAAATAAATAACATTTGTATTATTCTAATAAATCTGAGTTAGCTCTTTTTTTTTTTTTTTTCTTCTGTACTGAAGAAGAAACAGTTTGGTCAGCTGAAGAGATGAGGTAATAAACAATAATTTTTTTGAAAGAATCCCAATGCACTGCATGAGCTACAGTGGTAGAAGGCTATCAAGCTATTCTGATAACAGATCTTTCATGATTAGAGTGGAGAAAGAGATCAAGGGAACTTTACAATCTGCACAAACCTAACTCAAACAGTTCATCTGGATGTATCATTCTGACTTGATTTTTAGATTAAAAGTATTTTACTATAAATGCATTGTCAAGAGTATCATCCACAAGACTTTGGGCTTTGAAAACAGACCATTGCTGGATGTTTGTAAGCATTATGATTTACACAGCCACAAGACCGATGTTTTCAGTTATTTAAAATCCAGTGACCTCAAAAATACCACACAATCCATGCAAAAAACAAGGAAATGGGATAGCAAAGTAGCACAAATCTCCAAGTAACTCTGGAGGTTATGGGAATTTCCTTTAGTTAACATGAAGTCTGAACATATGTAAATTGTTCCAGGAAATAGAAAAATTGGAGAAAATTTAGGCTGAAGCAGAAGATCAAAGGATTAAATTGCTGGTACCAGAATATTGGTTCAAAGAATAAAAGGACGTTTCTTTTTCTCTTTTTTTTTATTTTTATTTTTATTTTATTTTTATTTTTTTTTTAAAGTTGATTATTTAGGTACAAGTTAAGTCTGAGTTTCTATTAGCGTGATTTCAGTGAATATTTTATTAGAAGGATAAGTGTTCATCACACTTTGGTTTTAGGAAGACATTAATAGTGCTGTGTGTGTGTGTGCACTATGTGCCAATTGCTTAGCATCGGTTTGGAGAATATTTTCTTTTTCTAATCTCCACACTTTCTGAATATGCTATTTGAGATGACTGGCATGTTACAGTTCTATTAATGATTATCAGTGTCAGACAACTAGTTTTGTTCCAAAAACATCATATAGGCTTCTGTATTTTTTTTTTAATTTTTTTTACTATTAATAGCTCTTTATCTTTAAAGTAAAAATGATTTTTGTAAAATTATTTGTTGTCTTGGAAACTTCTGCTAAGTCACAAGCAGAGCAAATAAGGCTACTAAGCATCTAAAATATAACACAAAATCCCAGTTACAGCAATTTGTTGTTCAGAATTTGATTCACTGCACATAACATAGATACTTATAAATGCATTTGAACAAAGATAGGATGATTTGCTAGTAGGTCTGAAACCTCTTAATCTTCATTGCCAAAAAAGATTGAGGCATGTTATTTCCAGGATGCTACCACCAGAAGGCAGCACAACACATCAGAATTATTTGCTGGTTTTGGTAGAAATCAGTGGAGCTTGTAGCAGTAATTTTGTCTGATGATGTGTGCTCAGGAAAATTTACAGAGTAACAGGACATTTTCTATTAGTGAAGTAAATGGGAAGCTTTTCTATGAAACCATTTTATGAGCAATATCAGGCCTTCTTCCTACTGCAGAATTCTGTGAGGTTCTTCACTTGTTCTGCAAGGCACCAAATGTTGTAAATCTCATCTGAAAGATGTTCATTAAAAAGCTCCCACTGGATTGAATCAGGCTGATTGATGATTCCTAGCTATTCCTGGCTACATTGTTTTCCTATTGAGAACAATGATGAAAGTCATTGATAATCAAATTTTGGCAACCAACATTTGTGAAATAAACTCTGTGAGGCTGTAGCTGTAAGTGAAATAGGAAGCATTATACTTGAAAACATATTATTTTAAGATGGAATACTAAGTACAGAAATTTTCTTCTTTCAAGGTTGAAGCGTTCTTCTCAGTAGCCCACCATTATAGTTTATGCTTATGCTTACTGTTGTTATTGCTTCTAAGGATGACTTTCATCAGATCTGAACCTCCACACTGCTCTCAATACAGCAGCTATTGTAGAAAGCTCATTGCGAGAATATATTTGTGTGAGAGTAGGCAAAAGGGGATATGTATGGAATCACACCATCTTGGGAAGCAGTGACATAATGATTTCTGTGGAGTTAGCTGCTATTTTACAAAAGAATCTAGCCAGAAATCTTTTTCAAAAGAGTCAAGAAATCTAAAATTCTTTATGAAAGTACCATTTACTGAAGTATTTTCTAGTAACTACAGCAATCTACCCAGTTATTTTCACTTCTTTGAACATTCTTCAAGGAGATTGAAACAATTTCAGGACCATTTACAACATTAGGAGATTTGTATTGCTTAGATAATAATAAATGATCATCAAGACCATTTGGCTCTCTACTTTCAGTATGAGTGTGTTATATAAAGAAAACATATTATCCTCAGTAAACTGGGTGTCACGTTGTGCATGGACAAAGGGGATAGCTGTGCTCTTCTCTGAAAAATGCATTTCAGAAAAGGAGGGAGAAACAGATCCTTCTTCATCATCTACTTCATGAGAAATTATAATGTTCAAGAACTCATGGCCAACTGCTTCAGGTAAGAGAGGTCTGCCTACAGCTGACCTCTGCCTTATCACCATAAGGTCAACTGATGCTAAGCGATGGCTACCAAATAAGCAGTGAAAGTGGCTAGGTGAATCCCCTCTGAAGTTGGCACTTCACCATTGCTACTAAACTCTATTGTAACCCTAGAGTACTGATTTTGATTAGTCAATGTTCTGGACTACTGTTGGGTGACATGACCCAGATGCAGGAATTTTTCCTCTTGCTGTTCATACACCACTGAAGAGAGGGATCGCCAGCCACATCTGAGCACATGTGCCAGTTGTTACACTGTTGCACTTCATCCCTCTCTCTTTTCCTTATTAGCAATGGCTTCCCTGTGATCGCCCACAGTCATATGTTATACAGTAGCTTCTTTGCTGAAGACCACATGCAGTATTTTATTTTTCACCCTCAAAGACTTTGTCTTCTGTTTCATGAAAGCTGTTGTTTCTACCTGGCTTTAAGCACATATGTACTTTATCTTTTTCACTATAATATTTCACTGGTCCCCCAGGCTAAGCAGATTGCTGAGATAGTGAATATTTTGAGCAACAACCTCTGCAGAAAGATGGCTGCCATGCTTTGGAGCCAAGCAGCCAAAGATTTTGTCTTCAGTGCAACAGCTGCCAAAATTTAGATGGTGTAGATAGCTGGGAAATTAGTATCAGATGTTTGGGGCCTTAAAACAGAATAGTGTAGATGTGGCCTTCATAGTCCTGCCAAGCCGCATATCTTGCCAGAAAGTTTGATTCATTTGAACCATGTCAAAAATGCTTTCAGATAAAATGTAATGAAAGTAGTTGACTATAATATAAAAGGCTCTAAGAGAAGTAATATTTCAAGTATTTGTATCATGCTGCTAGACTGAAAGTAGACTAGCCAGAGAATTTTCAATCAGAAAATGAAAACATTATTTCATCATAAATTTCATAGTAGTCATTTGCCACATGACTGAAAGGGCATAAAAGCACACTCAATGAGGGGTAACAGAACACCTTGTTCTGATGTTCACTTGCTCATCTTTCTCTTTAATGTTTTTCATTTACCAAGACTTTTAGTTCCACGGGTCAGTGGTCTGCTGAACTGAAACCTATACTTCTGATAATCACAACACACTCCACAAACAAATTCCCTGAAAAACAAAGCAATTGTATGTGCTTCAAGGTTTCTGGCACTGAAGGTATCTCCACATTTTCTCAGCAACTTCAATACTTAGCTAAGCATTCACATTCACTGGATTACAAGAACAGGAGGAAAATAACAGTTGTGTATGCACATAGCGCATATTAACCTCAGAATGCTTGTACAGCTTCTGCAGCAAAGTGAAATCTCAGACCTGCAATGACTGAACAGGAGGACCTGTTGATTTCTCAGCCTTGGGTTACTGTTTGTAAAGTGTAAATTCCAGATTTATGCTACTGTTTATTTTTACTTGCTTTTTTAAAATAGACATCTAACTACAGATGCCTAAATGATTTGATCACCTACCTCTTAAGAGCAAAACAAGCTGACCAATTCCAGCTAGCAGCCCTCAGTGGGTGACAGGGTTTTGTCACATTGCTGCTGAGCTGTGTTCCAGCATGTCGGAATGCAGCACCATCTAGCGAGCTGCAAGTGCCAGACATACACAAACTGTGATCTAAAATACATTCATATAAATTTAAAAATCTAAAATAAATCAAAGTAAAGCTCCCTTTCTTCACAAAATGAAAGTTAGCTGATTCTTGTTTTCCAGTACAAAGCTCCCAATATTTTAAAGTTATTAAGTGTAACTATCAACACTTAGTTAAATTGCAAAAAGACCTCTCAAACTATTATTATCCACTTAGTTGTGCACTATCAAAATTATAAGTGCTTATTAGATGAGTAATAACATTGTTCTGAAGAGTATAAAATTTTATACCTTTTAAAGAGAACAAGAAGAATCATTTTGGCTCAGGAAAGCCACCAATGCTGTACATGATCTAGTCTAGTGATTTATTTTTATGATTGTAACAAAATATTGAGATCATGTGCTGGATGTTCAATAAGCTGTATCACTTTGATCACTCACTATAGCAACATAAGCTCAAATTTTCTCGTGCAGAGTGCTTCGCTATACTGGAAGCTATCTGCAAGATTGTATCTAATTCCATCTGTGCTCTTGTTTTTCCTCTACTTTTATCTGTGTTGCTCTTATGACATTTCCCTTAATAAGCTCTTTGTATCTTTCTTTCACTCGTGTAAATGCCTTTTTCCATGTCACCTTTGTCAATCCTTGAAAGCCTATACAGGCAAAGCACTTTCTCTTGGCTTAAATAACTTCTTAATACAATATCCCCTTGGGAACTTTCTCAACAAGGAATCAGTTATTTGAAACAAAACAATACCAGTCAGAGACCGCCCAACTGCAATTGGCAGTATATTCAGTATTGTTTCAAAAAAGGCAGCTAATACTTTCAAACAGTCTTCTGAATAGGGGGAAAAAAAGAGTGTCAGGGAAAATGTATCCTCAGGTTCTGACTCTTGCATATTTCTTTTTGTTGAGAAATTGTTTAAGAAAACCATAAATATTTTTTAAAACACACATCTAGGATGTGCCTTTCTGTTAGCAGTACCACATTTGAAACCTTACAAACAAGAGACTTAGAGGAAACATTTCATGATGCGAAACCAGGAGCACATGACAAACAAACTTATAACAAGATATAGAGTGCACTATTGTCTACAGTACATGACAGGATGTGAATGAAGTCATCCAGGATAATTTGTAAGTTTCTCTATTAGTAGAAATGATAAAATACAGTAAGATTTGTTGCAGGAGGTTTTGATTTAAAACAAAGGAACCTGGGGAAACATCTCATCTATACTGAAATCTTTAGTTCCAGAATTATTTGGGTTTTGTTTAGTTTTGTTTTTATTTGAAGCAACATTTCTAACAAAAATAGACATTTCTCAGGAATCTAAGTGCACCTTTTCAGAGTCTCAGTCAGTCTGGGTGCACAGGCAGAGGAAGGAAGGCAGGAATTTGGCAGCAGGCCAGCTCTTGACATTCCTGTTTTTATTACCAGCAAACTCCAGAACACTTCTACAGCTTTACAGAAAAGAAACAATTTGGATGCAAGTGCAGCTGGTGCACACAAACATTATCATCTCTTGCTAGAAAGTGTGATTATATCTTTTCCTCAAAGCCTATATGTTGATATAAAGACATTCCTAACTTCTAACATATCTAGTTTCAAACAACAAAATTTTGTGCGTGTTCTTCAAAGAGTAGAATCATAGAATGGCCTGGGTTGAAAAGGACCATAACGATCACCTGGTTTCAACCTTCCTGCTATGTGCAGGGTTGCCAATTACCAGACCAGGCTGCCCAGAGCCACATCCAGCCCGGCCTTGAATGCCTCCAGAGATGGGGCATCCACAACCTCCTTGGGCAACCTGTTCCAGTGTGTCACCACCCTCTGTGTGAAAACCTTCCTCTTAATATTTAATCTAAACCTCTGCTGCCTTAGTTCAAAACTATTCCCCCTTTTCCTATCACTGTCAGCCCATCTTCATCACAATATAGCTTACATTTGGTTTAAATATGATCATTATATTTCTGTTTCCCCCCCCCCCCCCCCCCCCCCCACATTCTTTTTCACCTGTGAAACAGTTGAGCTCTTTGGCATTTCCGAACATCTGGAAGCTTGTTAGACTCCTGAACATATCAGGTTTGTACCAGCTGTGCAGTTGATGGATGGTCCTGTATTGTTTTCCAAAGTGTTTCGATCACAAAGATTTCGCCCCAACCAAGAAATCTTGTGTACAATACCAAAAAATTATTTATCTCATGAGTTAGTTATTAATAAAAAAAATAAAATGCTAAAAAGAGAGTTTATACATAATTTAGATCAACTTATTTTTGTTGGCATTTTTTTATGTCATTGGTAGTGGACAAATAAATATAATGTTATCAAAGTTTTGTTACAGTAGTGGCTTCAATAATAACAGTACAAGGTCATCCAATCATAAAATACTCCATGAGAAAGTGAATTTCTGGACAAACAAAGAATGATTTGTACTTTGATCCAATTTAGTAGTTCTGATGCTCACAGAATCACACAGAGTGAACTAAAAGTGTTGCTGCACTCCTAATGTACTTCCTCCAGGTCTCGACTCATTCCCTCTCATATTCTTCTGATGGGGCTTGCCATTGATTCAGTGATTCACTGATATCTATTCTCCCCTTATTACAAAGCTTGCTTATAACTGTGCTGTTTTCTTATTCTTTTTCCATTTTCTTTCTTTTTTTTTTTTCTTCATTTTGTTTTGTCTTGCTTTCAGATCCTCTGGTTGCATTTTATACCTACTTAGTAGTTCTCAGCTCTGTTAGTTTTCAGAACTTCTAGATGTTACTCTGAAAATAAAAGAATGGTATAATATCCTGTTAAATCCAGATACAAATGTAACTGTGATGAGAGAAGGCAGGTTAGTAAACAAATTTTAAATTGTATTTCTAGGTCTAGATCCTGAGATTGAATTCTCCATACTGATGACTGAAATCAATTTAAAAACAAAACTGAAGATTGTCATTAATAGTAATTTCAGTGTTCTAGACAATTTCTGTGTGGCTTGATTCACTTTGCTATCAATATCTCCGGTCCAGGTTGATGGTTACAATAAAATAAATTGATTCACTTTGCCCCTGAGGAGATATGTGGATTTACCATTACAAAGTCAACATTTACCAATGTTTTTCATGCAACATTAAATCAGCACTGTATCTACTTTGGCAATCAATACAACACAGTAGGTGAGGATCTTTAGTGAGACAACTGATCCTGATACCTACAGGATTTCAGGTGTATTTATTTCAGATTAGCTAGTCTGACCAGGTTATGCTCATTAACTGTTGGGGCACATTTTATGCATTGCTGAAGGATATCTTCTTTAATTTAATATGAAAGATATCCATAATCACACTGAGGACCCTCCAGGATGTATGCTTAAGGCACAGTAGACAGCAGGAACCGGGAGATCCATTTTAGAATCACACCAATCTGAATTAGAATGTTAATGTCCTTAGAAATCTCCTGAGACATTTCAGTTCATTCCTACTCTAAGCATGTGAGGGAGTTGCACTTCTTTCAGAAATGCTTGCAATGGAAAATACTGATAAACACTGAAATATGCAGTTAGCAGATGCATAGAAAAGATGCAGTAAAGTGTTTCTAAGGATCATATTTTCAAGAAAACATTCTGAATCCACTCAAATTTAAACTTCACTGTGTCATAATTGTTGAATTTATATTTGTAAAGAAGTTTAGATAGTCAGACAAACTAGCATAATTTATGCCTTCAGTTTTGTAGAAGTTGAGTTTCTGGTTTTCAGTTTTGAGGGTGTAAATATCAGTAGAAATGAGTGCTGTTTTTCCTTTTTCCTTTTCAAAGGTATTTTGGTAACCTTCCCTTCAAATTCACAGGTGTCAGCTCTATATTCCACATCACAGCACATAAAACACAGTGCTTTAAAGTATCCATTTCAGAGCAGCGTTTTTATCGGAGGATTAGACTCTTTAGGGGAAAAGTTAGAAATAATCTTTATGCTTTCTATCTATTATGTAATTGTCAAAATATATGAGAAAGAATGTTCCACCTGCTGTCTTGAAAGCAGACAGCTTTCCCAGTGGTATATCCCAGCAATGAATTGAGAAAAGATTATGTTGACAGAGCTTGAGTGAAAAATAAAATGAGCTTTGTTCTTCAACAGCTCCCATTCTCAGCTTTGGCAGCCAAGTAAGCAATCTAATGAGGGCATCTTGTGTAAGTAAATTTAAAAGGTGACAATTTTTTATGGATCATTCTCCTGTTATAAAAGACATATGGCAAGTGAAGCAAAATTATGATTAGTTTTATTTATAATTCTTACAGTCTCTCTGACAAAATAATTTTCATTAACTGTTCTCCATTTGGAGACTAGTTCAAGACTCTTAATTGTCATAATCACTTTTTTGAAAGGAGTGGAATGAGAATGTTCTCATTCCCAAAAATGTTCTAAGAAAATGGCCATTTCAAAAACCTGTCAAGCAGAAAAATAACTTCTCCATCTCTCTTTAATTAATTTATTTATTTTTGTCCCTAGGTGAATAACATGCATCATACTTAGTATGAACAATTCTAAAAAATCTTTGTTCTGAAAAACTGCATTAGTTCCTAGTGAGACAATACAGAACATTTGTTACCTGTGGGCCTTGTCATTCCCATGGCAGTTTGTACAGCATGTGAATGGACTGCTGCATGTTCTGCAGCTTAGTAAGAGTTGTTTTGCTAGTTTTGAAATGGCAAAGCTGTGAAAATTAATATAAAAGATATTTTTATCCACCTCAGATCTTATAATAAAACAGTGTTAAAATGCATTACATTGGATTTGACATTGATACACAATTTTCTGTGCTACAAGAGGATGTGAAAGCAGGGTAGTTCATGGGTTCATTTCTTTATTTTTTTTCTAGTTCACAGCTAGGAATAGAAGTTACATAAATTAATGAAAAAAATTCTGGGAGCTTTCACCTTGTTTTGTTGCTAAGGAAACCATTTCCTTGGCATCAATGCATCCAGCAGGTCTGTCTCACTTTCCTCTGAGTTCTAACACAGGCAGTATTGTGGAAAGGCACTAGGAAAAAAAAAAAAGCAGAGATAAACAAGGAGGAAAAGATCAACAAAAGTAGCTGAAAGTTAATACAAGGATATTGCCTAGTTGAATTGAATTAACTCTTGTTTCTGTGTGAGTCAGCTGGAGAGCTATGCATAGAGGTAAGGATTTAAGGCTCTAGCAGGACTAGAGCTAAGAGCCAAAGAGGAAGAGAATCCTTCACATGAGAAAGATTCATCTCCCCCTCTTATCTTGCCCCTTGCCAAGAAAAGAAAGAGAGAAGGATGGGGAAAGGCAAAAGGTAGAATGGTGGAATTTCTACCATTCTTAAAATTGTGACTTTATTCTAAATAGAGTCCTTTCATTTACTGTTCACATCATGTAGTTTACCTGATGCTATGTCAGATGAGCTGTTCATGAAAATGTAGGTATCAATTGTATTTAATATAATAAATCAACCTTTTGTTGGTGTTTCTGCAATTGTAATTTAATTTTTATTTCACTTCTGCACACTGCATCACAAATCCAAGAATGGAGTATGGAGAGACATATGAGTGAATCCGCAAACCTCTTTTCCTGGCTAATTGTACAGTGTCTCAGCTGTTTTCTTTTCCAGAAATATTCCTTGCAAATATTCCTTAAACTCTGCTAAAAAGGAAGTGAGCAACATGCAGGATACACCAAACTCCACATTTGGCAGAAAGCTGAGTGACATATGAAAAGATGTCAAATACATTGTATTGGTAAAACCGAAAGAGACCTCAAGTGACAAAATGTTTGGCTCTGGGATAATGTAGTGATACACAATCTCTTAAGTAAACAAACAATCAAACAAACAAATTACCCCAAACCTGCCAACAGAGCTCTAACTTTTTGCCTTAAATTTAAAGCTTAAAAATGCATTATTGCTCTGGAAGGATGAAGACACTGAAGCTGGTGCTTTTTACAAGTGAAACAAAAAGAGATTCCTGGTTACCATGTTCTTTTTGTATTTGTGTAAGTAACATGTACTTTCCTGTATATTTCGAAGTTATTTTTATGACTATGAACATGTACATGTAGACTTTGCCAAGAGATGGACATGTTCATCTGGGGACTTAGGAAACTGTAAGACTGAGACTGCTCCACAGGGAAGGTGAACTGAGAGCCAATGGTGCCCCCAGCACAACTGGACAGTGATCTCCCAGACCAGGGTGAGAGGAGCAGAGCAAGACAGTGGCAGCGCCAACTCTCACTGACAGGCCAGTGCAATCAGATAAAGGCAAGCTAAGCTCAGAAAAGGTCCAAGGTCAATTCAGAAAAGTGACACAGAAATTTCACATCAGTTTGCAGCACTGGAATCTACATCTGTGATGCAGCTCAGGTCTACTGGATCAAGGAGCACATGGGATGGCTAGGTCAGTCTAGAGAGCTGATTCTATTGGTTCATACAGGGCCCTGACAGGGACTTATTCGACAGGGACTTATTCTAGATTTATTTGAAAAGTTTATATTTATTCTGTTATCATGGATAACACACAGCACATTTACCCCAGTGTAGGCCTTTTAGTTTGGTTTGTTCTTGCTGAGGGGGGATACAGACTGTGGGGACTTCTGATCCATACATGAATTTAAGAGAAACAATGAAGATACCACTGTGACTTCAGGAGAGCAGAAACAAGAGGAGCACTAAATATCCTCCTACAGACCTACATGCTCAGGGGCGCTGTACCATACAAGAATGAGGTTCGTTATACTACCAAGTGAGTTTGAATGAGTACGGCTATGAAAAGAACTAGTAGCCCTTCAAGAATTGTATGTGTATATAAAGCTTCCTCAAGGTCTATTTTTTTTTTCCTGATCTTTCTTTGTACTTTCTCATCCGTAACTGGAAATGCCAAAAATGAGCAAATTCATTTCACAGTAATCCTTGTCATGCAATAAACTGAAAGAACTGGGAAATGTCAGAGAATGAAGTAAGTTATTGTTACACAGCTCTGAGACAAGAAAGGACAGCTGGGCTTGCAAGAGTGGTTTCTGATTTCTTTAAGATCAGTTATCTTTAGGGAATACATGCTACAGATGGATAATTTTGGAGTTATGATGAGTTTAAATAACCAGTTAATATCTAAATGGATCACATCACCTCAAACACTGAATTGGGTCCATTCATAGTTTGCAAAGCATGAAGAAAATAATTAATATTAGTGTTCTGGACTTAGTCTTTCTCTGAGTTTAATAAGATACATTTTCTCAAACAACCAAATTATTACTTTAAAAAAGAATTAGATAACTTTAACTTAATTTTTTTCTGTCAGCTGCTAACGTCCTTTAATAGTTGGTTTAATATGAAAAAAAAATGACTTCCACTACATACATTGAGAATACTATAAAATTAATGTAACCCAGAACTTTAAAACAAAGACTAAATTGAGATAAACAGTCTTCAGCATGTCAAAATATTAATCTAATGTTTCCAAAGCCCTAATTATATCAGGACGGCGAGTTTACCACGCATGTGCAGTGAAGGACAAATCTCACATTTTTTTGGTAAGGGCAAGATTGATGATTGAATAGTGTTTGCTGAACAATTAGAGAGTCTTTAACCCTTACTGAACTGCAGAGAAATTATTACTCAACTTTTTTTTTCAAGAAGCATTTGTACTTCTATAAAATACTACTTGAATTTACATAAATAAGAAAGTATTTTGTCTTTGTGTGTTTATAGCCTGAATAAAACAATTACTAAGTTTTATTCTTTCATACTAATCTTTGTCTCAGTTCCACAGGAAAAAAAAAAAAAAATTTCAGTTTTTCTTCAAACTCTGATACTTATTTTATTTCTTGAATATATCCTTCTTAACTAGAACTAGGACTTTAACTAGAATATGTAGTATATAAAAATTCAATACTGAGTAAATTTAAGAGATCATTTTAAAAAATTAAAAAATACAGTTCTGTGAAGTGCTACAGAAATTGCTAATATGACAGTTTTCTCAGTTACAAAGTCCAAAGTTAAATTTGCCTACACAGATTATTTTCCACCAAGTTTTGCAGAAATGATCTCTGTATATGTAACTGGTAGGATTACTTTTTGTAATACTCAATAATTTTATTCTTCTGAAATCTTATTTATGTAATTTTTTAAAAGAACATTTTTCTGCTATTGTGATTATCTGCAATAATCTTTTAAATATACACGCATGAACATACTTCTCAATTATGCTGGAAGTAGAGAAAAAATGAAAAATCCTCCAGATATGCAAAAGGATTGGGATCTCTACATCCTTTAGTATCACTTACACATCATCCTTATCTTTACAAGCAAGTAAACATAATTTGGCTTTACAGTATACTTTACAGTGATCATGATTAGAAGTCAATGAGCAACTTTGAATTCATAGGAAAATTCATTCACTTCTGCTTTTGAAGTACTACCTCACCTAATTATGACCAGTATCTTCCGGAATGAAAAAAATTAAAAAATAGAATAGTTCAGTTGGAAGAGTTCTACAAATATCATTAAGTCCAATTGGTTGCTGGAGCACTTAAGAACTAACCTCAGCTGTTGAGAATTAATAAAAAAGGATCTAGCAAGAAGAACACATTGTCTGCATAAATGGATTTATGTCATCTTGATAGTAGATTAGTATTCAGATGACACTGAATGTGCATATAAAGTTATATGCTTTGGGCACACACATTTAGGTACCTTCTCCGTTTACACTTTAGACGATGGTGATCTAATCAGTACAGCCAGTAGAAGCCAGAAAACTATTAGAAAACTATTAATATAATCCAACAACAAGCAGCTATTTAAATTGGCACCATCCTTGGAGCTACAGGTTGGGTCTAATTTGATGATAATGAGATCTCAAACACCTAGCCCATCTTTAAAACCTAGGTAACTACAATGAAATGCCTTAGCAGAAATCCCGAATTTTTGAGTCAAGTAAAGTTAAAAGTGATAATTTTATCTCTCAGAGACAAACAGCAGGACTTATTTTTGCCGCAGTTTTTGCCTGGATACATTCTGTTCAGTAGCTGAACTTGGAAATAGACGCATAACATAATTTTAAGATTGTGCTTTTTTCCAGATTACGCTTTTGTCCTTTGCTCTTCTATAGTAATTAACCACCTACAGTAGCTAGCTGAGGAATGTATGTTTGAGAGATTAGAACGTATTTCCTCTTTCTTTTACCTGTAGGCATTAACCAAACAAGCTTACATCAACTCTTTTTGTTCCAGACTTGTATTAAGGGTTAATAAAACTGTTTTTCCTCACCTTGCATAAAACCACATTGAGTTCTGGACCTGCTGTAGGACTTTTGCTTTGCAGCCACAAAGAAAGTAAGCTTTTGTAAGAAAACAAAAGTCCTTAACTTGAAAAATATTTGGAAAAAAAAAAAAAAAGAATATTTCTTAAGATGATTTATTACAGATTATTAAAAGTGAAGAAAAATTATCTAAAAATAAGAAACACTGGCTACAAAAAAAAAAAAAACAAAAAAAAAAACCCCAAACCAAAACAGTTTATTTCACATTTCTGCAGTTCTTTGATAGTTGAGGTAACTGAATTTTCATTCCTTCCATTCTCCTCTGTTTATCAGAAGTCATTCTCCATTTGTGGTGGCTGATGTAGTTAATAGTGCCAGTGTGTTCTTCATCTTTATGTCATATATATTTATGACAACATGGAACTTATTTTCAGAAAAGAATTTTTACAGGAAAATGTGGTAGGCTGTCATTTCCTCACCTGTCACATGGGAATAAAAACAGGCTTAGTGAGAAACAAAAGGCTTATTTTTGAAAACATCATATTCTGTTTTTTCCAACAACAACAACAAAAAGCCCTGCTATATCTTTCATGCCACAAACTCTCAGTAATCAAAGAGAGTTTTTAGAGGCACAGAACAGAGATCTTCTTTCATAGAGGAGGATTTGCTTAGAAGATTTTTGTTCTGTATTTCAGAGCAGTCAACTAAGCTTTGAAAATCCACAGGATTTAGAAAAGGGGCTCAGGTAAGTTAAGGAGAATGGACTTCAATTGAAAGAAATTAAGAAAATACGAAATTACGAAGAATTTGGTCTTTAGTTCTGTTGCTGGTTCTGTTCAGCTTCTTAAAAATTCATTAGAGTCTTCATGAACAGAAATGTAAAATTTTGCAGTTAAAATGTGAAAATATCATCAGCACTGACATGTCCATTCCCACACAGTTTTCAATCAAAGAATGTATGAAAATTTGTCTTGGAAAATACATGGCGCTTATAAAAGTAATAAGAAAGCTTTTTGCTGTGTTCCTTCAATATATATATTCAACACGGTATCCTGTGTAGGCTGGAGTTATTAGAGATGTTTGAGTTTTACAGAGAAAATCACGGAAAAGCTGGGGTAAATAATTTGAAGATGACTCCTGAACTGTTTTCCAGGTTTTTTTGGGGGAATAACTATTTCTTCCTTTTCCTCTTTCCTTTATTTAGAGTAACTGAATTGTGAAGATAGAGGAGAAAAATATGTTACAAATAATTCCAAGCAGCGTTCATAGGAAGCTACCAAGTTGTGTCTAATCAACTGATAAGTACAATGAATAGTCTAATGCAGATAATATGTATATACGAAAAAAAAAACCAACCACAAAATGGCCTCTCATAAAAAAAGTGATTCTTTAAAAACAAATAGAATATTTTTGCAATTGGCAACAGGGAATCTGGACATTGATATGTATTTCTATCAATGTCAAAACTGTCTTCGCTACACCTGCAAATCATCTTCAGATCATGACATATTTCAAAACACATCTTATAATCACTATATTAAATCCCTAGATCCATATTTTCCTTCTTTCCTACTGTTCACGCTGCCAAGAAACAGTAGAATCATCAAATATCCTGGGTTGAAAGAGACCCAAAAATCATTAAGCTGCCATACAGAGCAACCTAAGTGTTAAACCATAAGAGCATTGTCTCTAAACAAGGACAGGCATGGAGCTGCGCTCACTAAGAAGAGGGACCTCACCATCCTATCAGAGAAGAATGTTTTCCTACTGTCTCTTCTAACTTTCCTGATGCATCTGTAAGCCATTCCCTCACATCCTACCAGTGAGATAGAGTGGTGAACTAGTTGTGATGACAACCAACTGAACAAAATCTATTTCTTTCCATTTGAGTTTCCGCCCTCATTGTGCTTGATGAAAAGCAGATACATCAGGCTCAGAACAGTGGAGAGAGCAGCCATATGATTACCCAGGGTAATTTGTAAAATCACTGAAGACGGACATGAGGCTGGAGGACTTCAGTAAGAGCTACAAAGTGACATTTTGAAAAGGGAGATTTTTATATACTTTCTAAAGTAGATACTGCTAGAGATGACACTGAACTAGGTATACTGTAGGCTTGAAATAGACTTGATATCTATATGTAAAACCATAACCCTCATCCCCAAACTCTTTGCTGGCTCATCCTAACATTTCATAAATATTAACAAAGAATTATATAGCTAGAGTCTAGTCATGCTGTGTTTATATGAGCATAATTTTGTTACCTACATAACGAGAAAACTATAGTGCAACTGTGGCTGAAGTAGACTATGACCTAAATGTGTTTGTCTGTTATTCGGTATGCTGCATTAAAGTGGTATATTTCAAGGAATAATTAAGATGTAAAAGTTATTGTATTCGTTTAACATCGAAAAAGCTTGGTAATTATGCTTGAAGGAATGTTCAGCTGTTACAGCTTTACCACAACAACTGGGAGGGTGAAGAAAAATACAGCTTTTAAAAATGCAGTAATCACTTGCGTGAGCTATGAAACAAATGATACAAAGGGAGAACATGTTTGAAAGCAAAGTCTGACAGTTTTACCCTTTTCACAACAGGGTGGTCCCAGTGGGATAAAAAATTAGTAATCTAAACTACAGCTTACTATAAAAACATCTAGAACTTTAAATAAGCTGCTGTCTTAGTCATCAATTAAATCATAAAACCACTAAGTAAACTAATTGATGGCTCTGTCAAAGGGGAATTTAATTATAAGGCTTTCATCTTGGCATTGCCAATTGAAAGAAAACTAAACTGACCAAAAGTGTGTATGCTCTTATCCTTCCCTTTCTAATAATACTTCCTGTACTCAAGGGGTATTCTTTTCATAAGTAATTTGCACATTTGACCTTTTGTATGCACTTGAGAAGAAAATGAACTTACATGATCTTGACTATGGAAGCCATTTTTTTTTCCTTTTGTTTATTACTAGCTTAGTATGAAGATTTAAGTAAAATTCTAGATTACTGGATTTCCAACAAGAGACAAAATAAAAATAAATAATAAATACTATTTGTGGATCATGTATGCTTAAATTTCTTTTCTGATAATTTTCTCTGCCATAGAAATTTGACATAAATATAAAAGGCAATAGGAATATCATGTCTGTGATACTATCTGCTGTCCTTCTGTACCACATTTTTAATTTTTTGCTCTTTAAAATGTATATCTGTGTGATTTTATTTTATTAATTAATTGTTTTATTTAAACACAGACAATATATTGCCATGCATTACTATGTGTACTAAAAATATATTGATTGCTAATAATTAAAACTATGTTGTATTAATATTTGTCTTATACTACATAATTTTGAAATTCTGAATTTTATTTGCATTTAGTATTTTTAATAATATATAAATGAGTAGAGTTTCTAGGAAGGCTAAAGTCCAAACTGATAGTTCTTGTCTTGAAATAACACTGGAAAGTCTGGCTGTGTCAAAAACACAGCATTCCCACACTGCTACAGTTCTAAACAGAGCTTTGTGAATATTTCGCACCTCTAGATCAATATTGAAATTGAAAAAAAAATAAATCAACTAAAACAAGAGCCTACATCAAATCAAATGCAAGTCATAGTTGAAATTTGCCATAAAGATATCCTGTCAAAAAACTTTATCTTAAACTTCAGTGGTACTGGCAGCAAATTTGTAGATCTTTTGATGACTGTGGTTATTTAGATTTGAAGAACTGAAATACTTCTGCTATTGCAGTGATATGGAATTCAGCTCTCTTGGAACTGCATATTTCTGGTAAATAAAAATGTCTAATTCATCAAACATCTTTGCTGTGCTGTAGTCTTGAAACAAAATCCTCTAATGGCTTGAGTGGCAAAAAGGGGAGATTCTATACTATGGATGGGGTCAGCATGAGTGTGCTGCATGTGGGTTTAACTAGGGGTTTCTAGCCTCTAACAGGGCATAAGATTAACCATCCTGTTCACTTCTTCTACTTGTATATCTAATAAATAACATCTTACACTTTAACTTTCAAGTGCAGACAGGGAAAGCTCTAGGCTACTAAAAACGGCTTTGGTTTTAGAGAAGTCTTCAGAAGACCTTGCAAATGCCTTGGAGGCCTGAGGAGAAGGAAAGAAAGAGAAATAAAAATAATGATCAAGTAGTTCCATGCAAAACTGAAAATGCAAGCTGGGGCTGATGGAATTCCAGCATATATCATGATTCTGAATGCAATGAAGACTTTGCAAGAAGTTAGGCAGCTTCTTTGCACTGAGAAACATTCATTCATTATGATCAAAATGCAAGGCAGATGGCCATTAGAGGATTTTCTTACTAGGAAACAACTCTATTGCACATAACACTCAAAACATGCTCTTATGAGAGAACAGCACTGTCATACAAAAGCAAGGTCATAGTAATGCTGCAGTTACTGTCACCAAGTGGGAGCAACCTGCATTTTCTCTGTGACAAGGACACAGCTGAGTTTATCTTGGGACCACCAGATTTCTGTGGCACAGTGCAGGTCTGCATACCACATTGCAAGTGCACCATGGTGCAGCGCAGGCCCGTACCATTCAGATCAGCTGTGCCATGGAACACTCCTGCATGTTCAGCTCCCATAGCATTCATGGTGCTGTTCTGACTTGACAAATCACCCCAAGTCACTACAGAGCTGTGTTTGAATGATGCTACCTCAGGGCAGAGAGGCCAGTCCTAAAGACTCTTTGAACACGCATGCTCAGATCTTCCTCAATCTTACATTACTAAGAGAAATATGAGAAAGCCAGCTAGAATTTTAAATGCACTAGGAGGATGCTTTACATACTATGCATTAAGCATAACCTTTTGTAGAACTGAGTTGCTTTAATAAATCTTTTTTTTCCATACAAGACATTGTATAACTTACATTAGAAGTCACCTGGTGGATGTTTGACAGCCTACAAAAACTTGTTTTTCATCTTCTGATGTTTTTTAACAGCCATATTAAAATGGCAAGGTATAAAAAGCCTTTAGAAACATGCAAACATTGTTGGCAAGCTATGCTGGTATTTCCATTGGCTTCAGATCAGTCTCAGAAATCCTATAGGGCACTCAGCCCTACAAGCCCTCAAAGTATGGACATGTGCCATAATTTCCACAATGCAAAATCAAATTCCAATTTTTCACCAGCTTTCCTAGCCAGAAATTGATTTACCTATTGACTTCTCTGAAGCCTTAGAATATCCTCTAGACCTTACTGTTTTAGGGGTTTTGATATAGTTTCAGGACAGTTCTCTTTAATTGATGAAATTCTGAAACTACAGACTCAAAAAGTCAGAATAGCTTGGGTTAAAGATTTTACAAGGATTTTCTGTTCATTAAAAATGTCATTCCTGTTCAAAAACTCATCTCTTCAAAACTCCCTCAATTTGAGAACAGTTTTGGCTGAAAAAATACTACAAGAACACAGTGATTTTAGCTTTTTCTGAAAATTACAATATCCACCCAATGTCCTAGAATCAAGATTCAATTATTTTTTTTTTCTGTTATTGGGTAAATCCGTATCTTTCTTTCCTTGAGAGAACTCACTGGCCACTCCAATAAAATTATTCTGGTACATAGTGTATTCTGCCTCTATAGTGAACTATGCCTCATTTACTTTAAATACAGACTGAAGACTAGAATCTATATGCTTCATTAACTTGGCAAATGGACACTTTAAAACCAAAAGACATTTCTCTAACTTTTGTCCACAATTATTAATTTGAATAAAATTTAACCTTTCTTCGGACAACTCAGAGGTGTTGTATTTCTGTAGTGAGTAACTAGGAAAACGTCAGTTATCAGTATATGATAAAACATGTAGTTAAAAAATTCCTCAGAAAGTTGAAGGAAAATGTATGCAATATTCTTTTTTCTTCTTTCTTTCCTCCTCTCTTTTTTTTTCCTCCCATCTTGCTTTTCATCTCACATTCCATTTCAGATTAAATGAAATTTTCATGTTAAGCAGAAAAATTAGTTTTGACTGTTGAATAGATCAGTTAACTTAAAAATCAGTTTACACATCCTTATGTATTTCTTAAAAGAACAAGATCAAAAATTTATTTATTAAGCATAAATAGATGTTATACTTTTCCCAAATTATGTAGTCTGAGAATTTGCTTCTCAGGTTAGCTTGGATGAAATATTTAAAATGAGATCTTTCCTGCATATAATTTTACCTGCATAACATCAGAAATTTAAATACGTTTGAGGTTACCTTATACAGAATACATACTGTACACTTGCATCTTTTTTTTTTCTAAACTGACTGGCTTGTTTAGGAAAATCAGAGGGTAGAGTACCAGTACAGCTTCCCCAACATCCTCATCCTCAAAGCAGTGACTCTCTGAGATTCAAAAGAATAGAGATCTCAAAAGTTCTTTGATATTCCCATGTCTTTGAAGTTTGGGGCAGTGACAGGGTGGCCACTTTATATCAATGAATAATGTCCTTGTCCTGACTTAGACTTCAGAAAGGCATCTTCTGTGGTAGAACTTTCTGAAAATATACACTTTTCAATGTTTTATGTATCATCCATAGTTTTAGATGTTGGAAGTCTGTCACAGAACATTTTTATTTGAGATCTGAATACTTTTTCTACAATAAATCACTTATTCAACAAGACTTGTAATCCAGACTTCCTATATCCTCCTCCAGTTGTTTATTTTGTTTATTTATTAGTATCCACCACACTTCTGCTTTGCTTTGTATTAACAACCTTATTCTGAATCATGATTTACTTAAGATGTACTGGTGTTATGAGCTTTTCCTTTCCTTTCAGTTTGTCTGATGTACATGGTTGAATACTTCACAGAATTCTATCTTTAACTGCAACATTTCCAGGACAAACCCTATCTTCTAATTTGACTCTAATATATCACATTATATCACATAATTTGTCAGAACTGAATTTACCTCATCTTGTGGGTTTTTTTTTGTTTTTGTTTTCTTTGTTTATTTATTTATTTATTTATTGAAGCACTTTCCTTCTTGACTTCCTACCATTTTGTCCTACAAAGGAATTTTGCCAGCATGCATAAGACCTTTTTTTCATAAAGTACAAAGATTTTGACTTTTAAAAATATCATTAAAAATGATTTTGTTCAGACAGGTATCTGAAAGAAAGAATAAAGAAAGTTATAAAATACAATTTGGAATTCTGTAAAAAGCAGAAGCACATTGAATTTAAATCTCTAGGCTTATTTTAGAAGAAAATGCACGTATTTCCAATCATTTATCATCTTAGTTTGCTTCAGAAGTTCTTTGGTTTATCAATACAGGACTTTCTAGTAGAAAACTTGCAAATTTGAATCAATTGGATTTTCAAGTGGGAACACTATCTACAATAAATGCTGTGTGTAAAACATAACTTTTCATAATTCTATCATTATATAAAATTATTCCCACTTTTTTTTTTTATTGCACCAAAGTCATTTTGAAAACATAGAAGTAGCTTTTTTTTCATTTTCCTGTGGTGATTAAGATTCTTAAATGTTAGATAGGGTCCATCTAACATAATTTTTTACAAAATCCTTTCACAGTTCATTAAAATTAATTTTCTTATACACTTAACATAAATAAGCAGTTCACAAATAGACAAGCAGAGAGATATTCTTCTGATTGTTCCACCAAAAAATTTTGGTAGCTCATGAACCAAGAAAAGAAACTTAGATTTCACTTTAGAGACTACATTACCACATTCCAAGTTACTGTACATTTTTGCAGAAGAGAAAACAACAGATGTTTCCAGAAGTACATTTTTGCAAATACATTAGCACATGGTTGCATTCACACAGCACACATTGAATCCATAGCTGTTTCAGTACTTTATTTGCAATTCATTTTTTCCATCTAAACTATGAAAAAAAGTTAACTAAATTTTTAATAGAGCACCTAGAAATAAAAGCAGTACTAAATTTATACAAATGGTTTGAGTATAAGGTAAAATAAAACAGTGACAAAGCCAAAACAGAGCAGCAAACCTTAGAGAGCTTAGGAAATATTTGATTGATTAATGTATTTACATATATGTATTTGTCAATGTATTTACTTATGTATTCCATCAAAGAAATATCAGACAGGTGGTCTTACTGACTGGACAGCATGATCATCAGAAGAAAATGTCAATATGAAAAATATATTAATCTAAATGAGAGGAAGCATATGGCAGCATCACTGTCTAACCTGAAAGTAGGAAAATGCAATTCAAAAACGTTTATGTGTATGTGTGAACATGTGTCATGAATATGGCAACCACAGAAAAGGAAGATGTTGATTCTGTACTTCCAGGTATTGAATAATTATTTGCAAGAAAGTCAAGTACTACTCATTGAATTTGAATGTCTGAAATTATATCACTAGAAAAATACTGTGAAACACACAAGTTCTAAACTTTCCAGTTATCTGGTGTATGCATTTTCCTATTTTTCAGTTCAGTCTTTCATTTAGATCTGTTTAAGCCACTAATTTTAAAACAACTGGGTCACAAGGATAATCAGAGGACAGAACCTGTCCTACAAAGAAAGGTTGAGGGAGAGGGGTTTATTCAGCCTGGAGAAGAGAATGCTCTGGAGACAGCTCATTACAGCCTTTAAGTATTTAAAGGGAGCTTATAAACAAGGAGATCGACTTTTTCTGTGGTCTGATAGTGGTAGGAAAAGGGAGAATGATTTTAAACTAAAAGAGGGAAGATTTAGGTTAGATGTTAGGAGGAAATTCTTTACACGGAAGGTAGTGAGGCATTGAACAGGTTGCCAGGAGAAGCTGCAGATGTTGTATTCCTGGAGGTGTTCAAGGCCAGGTTGAATGGGGTTTGAACAACCTGATCCCTTCCAACCCAAGTCACTCCATGGTTCTAGGATTCCTCTGTAAATGAAAAAATTCTTGCCTCAATTTTTTGTTCACATGATTCTCGTCTACATGCCAGTAATGTTTCTATTTAAGTAAATACAGTCGTTTATGTAACTAAAACCTAAGACATGCTATGTATATGCAAATTTATATATTTAATATGTAAATACATAAGTTATATGTCTAAGGAATATTTCTCTTGCTGGTTGATGTTAAAGATAATATATTTTAAAAAAATTAAATAAAATCAGTTCCAGAATGCTCCTTTTCAACGCTAATGTGCCTCTGGACATTGGAAACATACACACTATGTTATCTGACATGATTGTAATTTTATAATTTCCACATTAAAAGAGGAATAGTGAACATGGGGGAAAGACGAATTTGTCACAGAGCTTACACTCTCTAAACTGAGCATGATGTTCAAACTCAGCACTGCTTTGTGGAAGGAGATAAGCTGGTTTCCAATTAATGACTCAGTACTTTCCTTTGTGTATGGCCTAGACCTAACACAGGAATTGTGTTAAGTGACATATAATAGTGTTTGTTTGTAAATATAACAGGAAACAACAAACCTTGTCTGTAATGTAACCTGTGGTTAGTACTATCTCTGAACTTACCAATAATTTTATTTGCTAGTTGTTATAAGATTATTTTTCAAAATTTAAACACATTCTGGGTAATATTTTATTACTCTTGGTACTATTTTTAGGCATTCATATTGATTGATTCTTTTGCATTAGTTCTCTTTACCCAGTTGTGTTCCTCATTCCCTTTAGTTTAATGTTGTTTGCAAACGTAATTAAAAGTGCTATCTCTTTCCCTAGATAATCAATGAATATATTAAATAATACTGTTTTTGCTGCAGCTCCCTGTGACACTTCATTGCAGATCTCAGGTCTAATAGTTCAGAATGTATATGTATATGCAGGTATGACTGCTCTTCTTCAGGTGTTTTGCCTTTCATATAACTGCTTTTATACCCATGCAAATACAATTAATTACACTGATAAAAGTTTTTTAATGATCTGCTAGATCCTATGATCTAGCAAAATCTAGAGTAAGTCAAATAAATTATTCTATCATTATTTAACTTATAAGCAAGCTTTTCAAAATCAATGACTGGGAAATAATAATCTCTGGAATGTCTTTGCTTAATTAATTCCACCTCTTGGGTTTCCTAAGTCTGTGTTCTTCTACAGGCTATTTGGAGTTCTCACTGGACACACGAGAGCAAGTTCTTTACCCTAGAGTAGTGAAGAATTCCCAAGCTAAATAGTTTATGAGGCCTTAGAGAACTGATGATGACTGTTTTGCTCCAACTGATTATTCCACGCAACAGTTCATAACAAGAGCATCTGGAGTTACAGAATCCTAAAAGTAATTGCAGACAAAATATACCATGGTGCAAATTCAGATCATTAAGAATATGCATGTGGAAATATGCTTTCTACAGTTGATTTTGAATCATATTTCAGATGTCCTATTCACTCTTTACACTTTTCATTCTTTCAGCAGGAGAAAATACTTTAAGTCTTAACTGCCTTAGTTAAAATATTTGTTGAGTTCTTTTTTTTGTGCAAGGATGATATAGCTTTGGAAAGGTGTCTGATAGTGACACTAGATGGAGCTATCTCTTTGAAATGAGTCAACCGTTGTAATTCAATTTTTCTCCATTTATATCATCCTCCAGTTTATGACATTTGAGAAAAAAAAATTAAAAGGGAAAAAATAGAGAAAAAAATCATAAGAAGAAACCACACAGGCAATACTATCACAGAACAGGGGCTGGAAGGGACCTTGAGAGATCATGCAGTCCAATTCTTCCGCTAAAGCAGGTTCCCTATTGTGACTGAAATTATTACGAAACAGAGCCCACAGTAATTTCAAGTTAACGTGTATATATAGGATGACTTTCTTATACACAGAAAGCTTCCTTAACAGTGGTAACTTTTAATCAAAGCAGTACTGAGAACTTAGAATCCCTAGAAGCTTTGGTCAACTTGAAGTTGGAACTGGAACGGGCTGCCCAGGGAGGTTGTGGATGCCCCGTCCTTGGACGTGTTTAAGGCCAGGTTGGACGGGGTCCTGGGCAACCTGATCTGAATGTGTATGTTTGGTGGCCCTGCTAGGCAGGGGGGTTGGAAGTACATGATCCTTGGGGTCCCTTCCAACCCGGGTGATTCTGTGATTCTGTGATTCTGTGATTCTGTGATTCTGTGAAGTAACATGAAATTATGTTGTTTACAGCTACCATGAAACCATATGAAACCATAACTATAAGTGATGCAATAACACTAGATAGTGCTACTTTTCTATTACTCTCCTGCTTATCACAGACACTTCAGAAAGGAATGTTGAACAATGGTAAAACAATAGATTTTTTATTGTAGTTCATACTATGGTTCATTGTAGTGCATACCAATACAGTATGCATCTGTCCTACAGCTAGTACTCCATGAAAGTTAACAACTTGGCATATATATTCTTTATGAAAGGAATGGTAATAATTTCATTTGCAAGTGATAAAATAGTGTGGAAACACATCACCTAAAGCTAGATCCAATTAGAACCAAAAGCTATGACTATCTGTGGAAGGAACTTTTCTTGCAGGGTGTTACTAAAGTTTGTTAATTCAACATAATTAATAAGACTTCTTTGTGTTAAAGCTCAAAAAGGGTTCTGTGGATTTATGGAGACTTGGAAGGAATGACTTTCAGTGAGTCTCATGTAAAATTTTCCGTAGGATTTTTGAGCTTTGCAAGATCTTGTCAGAAGCAAAAGAATAGAAATAGGAAAGCTGGCTGTGAAACAAAAAGTAAGTACATTTAAATTAACATTCCCACCAATTACACAGATTTTTTTTTATTTTCTGAGGTTTCCAAGAAATGTTTCCACAAGCTCTGCCAGATGTCTTTCTCCAGTGCCACATCAACACTCTGTGAGTTCACTGAACAGAAAGATCACTATTGACAAGCACTAAGAGTGTTACAGTCCTTTTAAAAAACAAACAGAAAAGATTAAAAAAAAAATTCTTAGCTAATTTCTTCACATTTTAGAAAAGGACAGACTTCCAAAGCAACAAGTCTGTGGATAGACCGACGCTCTGATTTTCAAAAAAATATTTAAATACGTCTCCTCTATATCTTTCCTGTAGATTGCTATTTTCAAATATGCCCAAATTTTTCATCTCTCAAATTAATTTTGCATTGGAAAAGTTGGTATTCTGTAAAAGTTGGTATTCTGCTCGTATAAAATTCTGTTTCCCATATATGTGGTGATACATGATAGCTCTTGGTCCATGAGAAAGAATTTTAAATGAATAAAAGTGTGCCTTGGAAGAGAGCTCTTCTGTGGGAAAGGTGAGGCTCAGTTAGAGCTCAAAAGTCTGTGCAATTCATTTTAGTCTGTTCACATATTATGGAACATTTTTAGGCGGAAAAAAAAAAACATACAACAAGAAAACAACAAATAAATAACTTCCACCCCACCCCCAACTTATCTGAAGTGAGTAGATTTCAGCTGCAGATTTATGTCAACAGATTAACCATGGATTTTGCTTTCTCCCATTAACTGTACTGTAAAAATATGTATTTTATATTAACTTTAATATCACTGTTATTCTATTGGCAGAAAAGAATTATTACCATAATGACAGCAATTGTTGGCATGAGTTCTCTTTTTAATAAATATATAACATATTTACATGATCTAAAAAGAACTATTTATAAAATAAAATAAGCACTTTAAATAAGCAGAGAGACTGTGGATTGTAAAATATGTAGTGAAGCTATTCATAATACGGTGCTCTGGAAAAATGAGATTTCGTTGTTTCAGAATAAACAAAATATACTGAAGTATTTATGAAATAAAAAACTCCACAGAGTTTGGTGAAAACACTACTGAAGAACGCATAGCTTCATTGCTATGGAAATCACAAGGTTATTTCTAGAATACAATATTGCTCCCTCTGCCATACATGTGACACAGAGAAAGGCTTTCCATCTTGCTTCAAATGAATTTTTGTCAGCCAAAGTTACTTGGAAACATAAGGACGAACGAAGTGAATGTTGAAGTTCATCAATAATGTGCAGGGGGAGGGGATTTTAAAACCTGAGGAATAGATTTAAATCTCTAAATTAACTATAATTGAAGTGCCGCACCTGCTTTTTTCTCTTATTAGAAAACTCTTAAATAGAAATTACCAAACAACATTGTAAACTTAAAACAAGATTAAAAACTGTCCACATCACTGGCATAGTGATATTGAAAGCTTAATGCATGCTACTTCCGCATATCAAAACATATTATATTTATTTGTGTTAGTATTTGCCATTAAAGATGGTTTGAAGTTACAATAGAAATTGACTTTAGGGATTGTTCCATGTGCTTCAGTTTCAGTAAGGATCTTGATTTTGGTTTGTACTTGTTAGCAGATTCTTGGAAGGTAGCCTATTGAAAGTTGAAAGGCAAAAAAGAGAGTAGGGAAAGCTTAGATGTACTGGAAACATACAAATGAAAGCAGTCTTCTGTTTTGCAAATACACTGTATTTTCTGACAATGATGAATTGCTCTCTCCGAGGAATAAAACTTTTATAAGAGAGAAAGAAAGTTTTTTGTTTTTTGTTTTTTTTGCTCTGACATTAACATAATTTAACAAGCTTAAAACACTGGAAGTATGTTAAGAGGATTAATGTTTAGTTTTAGATGATTAACAGACTACTTGCAGCGAAGTCTTATTCCTGGTATGTGAGAAAAAAAAATGAAAGTATAATAAAGTCTTGCATGAAACTGAGTTTCTCCTAGAGGAATTGAATTCATTAACCATTTAAATAGTAAATGATGATTAAAATACAGAGCCACTCAGAATACTCATTGATTTAATTCCATTAGATGTATAACTAAAGATTAAATTGTTTGCACAGATCAGAGTAGTTATCTCAGTGACTGGCACCAGATAAAAATCTAAGAATGCCAGTGAAATTTTTTTTGGTTTAAATTCAAAAATGACATGAAGGAACATTTCTCGCCAAATTTCTGTTACAAGTAAATCAGGCTTGGAGATGAAGTCTGTTCTGAGTATTTTCTGGGGTCTTCATGTAATCAATACAGAATCATGTATATGTAATGAAAAGCTTTACATTCAAGTAGAGTACAAACCATGAGCACTAACATAATCGGCATTATTTTCAGTTGGCTTAGAGAGGTACAGCACATATTGAAGGCAGAAAAAGAGGGAACAGCAAAAAAACAATGTTCATGATTTAAAAATATCCTTTCTTTACACATTTCTATGAATTTCTTCTCCTGAAGTGACTATACCTCTCATTTCTTCACAGATTTCTTACAATACATGTTGTAGCTGTATAAAAGTATTCCCAGTGGTGCACTGAAGCTTTACTTTTAGTCTTGTACTTCTGATACCAATTTAAATGAAACAGAATTCTCACTTTTTCTCATACCACTCCTAACATGAAGCTTTTAGATATTTCACCATAATTGTTTCAAGATTATCCACAACTTCATCCTTTTTCCTATTTTTCTTTCAGCAACTTTTATAGTCTAGTGTATCAGTTGATTCATTTTACTAAAGAAGAGTTAATCTGCTATCTGTATCCCAAACAATTATCTACTAGCTTTTTCAAGAATTAAATTATAATTATCAAGCTCAATACTTACAATTTTCTGTAAATGAAACTATAAATGAAACAAAGCCAAACAGAAATTTTAGATATCCACTGTTCCAGCACTATGCAAGTGCTGGTTAAAGAAATCTTTATTTTGACTTATTATCCAACTTTTCTTAAAGCTATTCCACTACAAATTGACAGGCCATATGCGTTCTTTTCATCTCATAATTGAGGATATTACTTAGTTTCCACACACAAGTCTGGCTTTACAAATAGACAAACTTATTGAAACAGATTGAAATGACTGAAATGATTGCTGATTGCAGTTAGCCAACATTTTACTCTATCTTTAAAGTTACCTGAATGGTAGAGCAGGATAACAGCAGGCGAGAGACTTCTTCAGTAACTAGCATATTTTCAGATACTGACCTAGAAAAGTTCATTATGGCTAGTTAAAGGACTCACTGAAACAAGCTTCAGAGTTGTTAAGAACTTAAAAATGACGTGCTAAGTCCTAGAAAAGTAGAAAAAGAAAAGAAAGGATGAAATGATTGTTCCAAATTTTGGTAGCTCTCCTAGCTAAATGGATGTCATGCAAGAGATGTTCACAATGAGTATCAAAACAGTTGATGTGACCTGCGTTTGTTGGCTATCACAAAAATAAAAAATAAAATTTGTGGATAGCATGAATTGTTTAGGAAGTCTAACCTTGTAGCTGTACAAAGGCATAACTTTTTTATTTATCCTCCTGGTTATTAGGGACAACTACTTCCTTTCTGCAGTATCATATTTATTTATAAGCGTGGTATTTAGTGCATCTATATTTTCCACTCTTTACACATCTAAAGACATATTCCTTCAGTTATCTAGTCTGGAATCAAAGAATCTAGATTTTTCAAATTCTTCTTGTTGTGTTTTCTTGACATTCAGTCATTCTCTGGTTACCGTATATCATTTCCTGGCCTCTTGCATGAGCCATGGCCTCTTTCATTGGGCCACAACTTTCACCAAAACTTTCTGTACAGCTCCACCTGAGCAGTTTCCATTGCTGACTAGAAGAAAAGGTTTATTTAATGTGTCATTCTGATGTCAAGCTAATTTAAACAATCTACCTTTTCCACCCACCATAGAATGACAAACATAAGGTCAAAACTGTTCTTGTGCAACTCCTTTCACTACTAGGGACACAGCTGTTTCGTAAGAGAGTCTAGTAACTATGCTTCAAATACTATGTTTTCAGTCTTTTCCCATTTTTGCAGGATCCTTACAGTAAGCCCATATTTTATATTTTTTTGACAGCTTCTGAATATGTAACGTAGGGCAGTGTTTAAATCTCTGCAGGGCAGCAATATATATTGCAGATCTTGGGACTTATTACCTTGCCAGAGAAAGAAATCAAGTGTGACTTACCTTTTAAAATCCATGTTTAGTGTTTCTTGTCACACAATTACACTCCAAATAATTGCCTGTAGCATTTTCATTATTTGCTCTTATGTTGTTATAGAAACTGAATTTAGATTTTTAATTCAATAGCTGTTCACTCTCTAACTTTCAAAGGCAGAATAGTATAATTCCAAGTTGTACCTAAGTTATACACTGAAATTTGTTGCTTATGTAGAGATAACTGTAAGCTTTTTAGACTGGATGTTCAAAGATTGCCCAGAAAATACAAAATCTCTTTGTTTGAAGTATCTCTTTGTTTGGAGACATTTCAGCCTGACCTAAATCCTAGCTTGTTGGTAAACTGGATATGCAGTTTTATAGGCAGTCAGATATTCTATGGACTCTATCCAAAGTGCTAGATGTACCCAATGTTTTGAGTATCTTCTCTCTATGAACAAGGAACAGGAATATAATTAATGGTGGTTGTCTGGATTCTCTATCTGACATACAAGGATGTTCGGGGAGAAAGATTAGCTTTGATCGTGATTTGGGAGCAATTAGACATCTTTCTTTCAATAAAAATCTACAATAAATGTAGATGTTTATTTATGTGGGATAGCTAACAGCATTATACTTAAATAGGAGTTATCACAGCATTTATATTCTTTGTGGAATGGAGGGCTAAAATTTTATTAAAATACATTACTTTACCAACTACAAATACATAGAGCATACAAAATATGCTGGAGAAAAATACTTTATGAAAATGTTTAGTCCATTTAAAAAAAAAAAAGCTTCAAAAATGGAGGAGACAGCCATAATCTTTGTATATACTTTCCCTCTCTAAAGTACTACACTTAGGTTAACTTGCCTGTAGAAGATGCAAAATGAGTTGTGTGACAATCTTATCATATATTTTTAAAAATGCAGAGTGTAAAAGAAGGACAAAATAATGATTCATTACATAGTGTGAAACGACAGGCACCCTCTTTACTCCTGAGGGAGAGTTTGTCAGCAAACTATCACATCAGAGTTGGTCATCACCATTTCTGAAACAGATGTATTTCTATACATTTTTAAAATTTTTTTTCCAGTCATTCTCATTACTGTTTGTCTAAGGCAAGTTCACGGAATGTGTGCTATGAAAGATCTTTCCCATTTGGTCAAAAAATTTACCAATTTGTCCGGTGAAAAACTTGTTCCTTTGTTTTATGAATTCAGAATCCACTGACTTAATCTTAAATTTAGGTATAAACAGAGCTCTTATCTCCATTTAAAAGGAGAGTGTGAAATTCTTCTATAGGCAGCATGTATATGATCACTCTATGAAGTTATCTGGATCATGTTTTCCTTCAGTCTCCTGTGTTTCCTAAAATTTCACTTCTGGCTTCTATCAGTATTCTACATTTTTCAACAGATGTGTCTGATATTTTCTTGACCATCTTTTCTGATAACTTCAGAATAAAGTTGTAGAGAGATGGTATAGATTAGGGTAGTCTAACTGGATATAATCAAAAGAAAGCCTTTATAGGGCTAGATCTGTTCTAAGTCAGAACTGATGAACGTTTGTGTTCATTTGACTAATTATTACAGTGCTACATATTACATGACATTTTAATTTGTAGAAGAGCTTATTTATTCAAGATGTGGTCCATAGAATCATGGGGGATGGAAGAGATCCCTGGTGATCACTTAGACTGCTTCCCCCCAACCTGCTCCTTCTAAAGCAAGTTCCCTGCTGTATAGGTTGCACAGGGAAGTGTCCAGATGGATTTTGAATATTATGAGAGAAGGAGACTAAAACTCTCTAAGCAGCTAGTTCCTGTGCTCTGTCACACTCACGATAAAGACGTATTTCTCATGTTTGTATGAGACTTCCTTTATTTCGGTTTGTGCCCATTGTACCTTGTCCTTTCTCTGGACACTAATGAAAAAAGCCTGGCCCCTCACACTTGACGCCTGTTCTTCAAATACTTATAAGTTCTCACGAGGTTCCCTCTCAGTCTTCTCTTCTCCAAGCATAACAGTTTCAGCCTCTCAGCCTTTTCTCATATGGTAGATGCTCCAGGCTCCTGATCATCTTTGTGGTCCTCTGCTGGGCTCCTAGGAGATCAGTCCATTCTAAAACTGAAGGGCTTAGAACTGGACAGTACTCCAAATTTGCCCTCACCCGGACACAGAAGAGGGGGGCACGCCTTCCTCAATCTGCTGACCATTTTTTTTTAATGGTACCCCAGGATTCCCATTGGCCTTCTTGGCCATGATGGCATACTGCTCACTCACTGTCAACTTGTTGTCCATCAGGACGTCGAGGTCATGCTCTTCAGGGATCCTTTCCAACACACCATCCCTTAACTGTGTTGATTCATGCGGTTGTTCATCACCAGGTGTAGGATATTGCCCTTGTTGAACTTCATAAACTTCTTCACCCAGCTGTCTGGGTCTTGATGAATATGTAAGCATAGCCATAGTGTCAGCCATTCCTCCCAGCTTTCTACTCTATTGAGAATTCACTTAGCTATCATCATAGCACTTTTTCATCAAAGATGAACAGTCAGATATGTACTGTGGTTCAGCATGAATCACAGCTGCTGTATGATTCAAGCTTCTCTCAGTCACTGTCATTAAATACAATTTCAGAATTAGTGAATTCAAAGTGTGAAGGGTCTTCCTTGTGCAAAGTCCACAGGTTGCTAATCATTTGAATAAACAAAAAGAACAATGAAAAATCTCAACAAAAATGTCAATGTGTGTAACTTGATTTGGTAAGGTCAATTACTGATACTGACTAGCACAGTATTCTCCTACTTTATGAGAACAACCCAATATGGAAGAAAATTCTCTGATGTTTTTCTAGTCATTTTTAGGTAGTGAATTTTCCCCAGTGTCGGAAGTGTTATAATATCAAAGTACCAATTAGCACTATCTATAAGAGAAGTATCTGTGGGCAATTCGTAAAATCATACTTGCTTTCTATGATTCTGTCTTAACATTATATCAGAGGCTCTCTTGATCTTCACCAGGTGCTGGTCTCAAATCAAAGTCATCAGAGTATCCTCTCTTCTCACTGGGTCAGTTCCTGCCCTCACACTTTTAAAATTTAACTAATTTTAGCTTCATGTATACACTAAATGTATTTAACAGTCTCATACTATATCTCACTTTGAGTACACCTATTTTTGAACAAATTGTTTATCTATTACAATACTCAGAAGTGCCTGGGAGATCTTCCTCAAAGGGAGAATTTGAATGACCACAGGTTTTGTCTCTTTCTAGTTTGCTTAATAGCTCATAGTGGGAGAAAAAATGAAATGTGACTAAAAACGATGGAGTTAGGTCCTTGTTGATAAGGATGGAGGGAGTAAGTCCTGAAAACTTGTGGGCAATAGAAATTCCCTTTGGTGACATCTCTGTAGATATTTAAAAAGTCCTTCCAGTTTCACTTTGGTGAATTGGGAAAGTAAATGAGTGGGATGGAAATCATGGTCTTCCATTGCTCAGAAACAAGTTATTTTCTTTTTTCTACAGCACAGCAAACCCCATTTCCACCGACTTTTCATTTGTACTGTTTATGCCCATGGAGAAGTATGTGAACGTCCTAAATAGGTAGCACTGTTATGCTGCTGACTAAAAAAAGTCAGAGGAAGCTGTTTTCTTTGGCTCTTTGCAGATAGTGACCATTCCAGTGCTATGTAGTGTGTGAAATCTGGCAAGGTCATACTTTCTGAGGTATCTGTTGATCTTGACTACGACAAACAAAACTACTTGTGATGGTCATGCTGGCACTGAGGATAAACTAACAAAATAGGCCTAGAGGAATTCAGTGACAAACACCCTGAGTGAAGAGGAGAAATAAACAGAACAATTTCTTCATTTTTTAAACAGTGATAATTCCAGAGAGAGAAATGTATTAATGTTACATTTCTGCCCAAGTCCCCACTCCCATCTATTTGAAAAGACCCTCTGGAAGAAAGTTATTACCATTCTCAAATACTTGAAAGCAGCACAATTAGAACAAAGCTGACACAATTTAATTCCTTGACTATTATCAGGAAAGAAATCATTCCCTCCAATAACTTTTGCAAGTCTGAGCTCCTGCAAGGCTAGAAATCATTTGCAGACTTTTTAATTCTGATGTTTTTCTAAGTTTTTCTTCCAGTGTTTTCTTGGTTAGCACTAATAGTACTAGTGAAATATGTAACTACTGCTCAGAAATATGAAATGACAACTGTACTTGAAAAGATATTAATATCTTTAAATTGAACATCAAAAATCAACTCTATCTTTTCTAGAAAATGAACAAGAAGTTTAAAAATGAAATAAATGGGCCTCATGACAATATGATATAGAATTTGTTATTGAAGTAAACTTACATATGTGTGAAATTTAGAAGTTAATGTTTATTTATCAGACATCTGAATTTGAAACTTATGACATGCCTTATGAAAAGAATGATATAATCACTAAGGTTTAGTGAGATGATTCCTTCCTCAGGGACTGCCTCCTATTATTTGTTCTATATTTGTCATTGATTGGGTCTCTTGATGCAACTGAAATATAAAGAAAATAGAGCACAAATGCATTTGTCAGGCATCAAATCTTGAACAACATAGAATATTTGACCCATGCAAGATGTTAACTTCAGCTTTACAGCCGGCTAAATTCATTTTTCTAATTAGCATCCAATTTTAATTTTACAACACATTGACAAATATTGAGACTGTTTTCTTCCATAGTAATTCTTAACAGTAATTTATATAAATACTGTACAGAGCTTTAAGTCTATACTGTGCATGGATATATGCATAGTATATTATGTATGCATATGGATATATGCATACATGCATATACATATTAAACTTAAATTTAGTAGTTAGGATTCATTCTGCGGTTGTGAAGTCCAATATGGAATTATTGACGTTGAAGATTTTCTTACAATATTATAAATTTGTCTTGCATTTCTTTTTTTTTATTTATTTAATTCATTTATTTTGAGGCCTTTTTTGACTTAATCATCTTTTCAATCTTATTGTCTCTATCCTACCATTATAAGTCATAGAGAAATTATACATTAAGGGAAAGCATGCACACTAGTTGAGAGGAAGAACAGAAATGAATTGAGATGGTCCAAGATGGTCACTCAATTTTCTGGTGACAAAGCAGATGATAGCACAATAGGACACCAACCTTGATATGTGGATAACTATAAAATAGAGAGCAGAAGTAGCAATAATATAGGAACGACAAAGGAATTATATGTGCGTGTACGTGATCTATAAGTCACACAGAGGAAATAATCCATGGAAGAATAGGGATATTGACTACATTATTTTCCTTCACATTGTTAACATATCGGTGTCTGTATTGATGCAACTTCATATCTCATGATCCATTTTGTGTTGAAGATTATTGAAATGTACATATTGTAAGTATTAAAAGGCACTATAAGAATTCGTGTTTATCTTATATATAACATTGGCTACATAGGTTTTAGTTTGATTATTTTTTTTAAATAAGATGGCATACACCATTTGAAGTAAAACATAATATGGGAGAATCTATGACAGAATGTAATAAATTGCTTAAAAGCCAAATTATTCTCATAATTAAAAATTGATATTTTGTTTAATGTTTGAATGTATGAGAGCTGTTCTGAAAATAATGTTTCCTGTTTTATTATTTTGGCCCATCAGAGGTGAATGCTGGTAGTATGGCAATAGAGGCTGAAGCTTCTGGATAACATTCCATTACATTTTGTTGCTGGATGACAGATGGCAGCAGAGAGGCAGTCTGACAAACTGGAGTCTGATGTGGCAGTGTATAGGAAGCAAAGACGTTTAACTGAATTCCTCCACACATAAAAAATGACAGCCACTGACACTGATGCTGAACATTTATGGAGAACACACAATGCATGTCATCACAGTGAGGTCGTGGGTGGTGCATTCAGTAGTAGTGAGAGTGACGTGAAAAACAAGCCAAGTTTCATAGGACCATGCAGATTTTAACAAGTATGACATGCAGGCTCTTGATCACTGCTTGTGAAAATGCATAGTTAATAATGATGACTATGTTGAAAAATAGTGTTTTGTTCCTATGAACTTGCTCTATCCAATAGTGTTATTATGCTCTTTGCATCTTTTGTAGTATCCGTAGAAATAAATAGGAGGCATTACTTTTACTGTGATCTGTGTACCTAGCTAGCTTCAGTTTCCTGCTGCTAGATACTACAAAGATGGCACAATTTCTAGAAGAGCCTAAGTGAATAGTAAGGAAGAATAAAGTTTTGTGAGCTCAATTTCAGGCTTATTAAAGTGACATCATAATATCATTATTTTTTCAGTATCTATTTCATTCTGTAAAACATGAACTACATACTTGAAATAAATTTTTTGTTTATTAATTTAAATTATACAGAGGCTTCAGAAAAAAATATTTTGTAAAACATCTTTTAGCTCAATGTAGAAAGTTTTCAGCTAGATCTTAGAGTGAAATATTGCAAAGGAAAAAGACTCTGTCTTTTTATTAGCATCTTAATGTTTTATCTCAAATAGAAAATGCTGACTAAAAAATAATTTTAAAAATCCAGAGTCCTAATAAGAAGAGTCATAATAATGAAGATTAGGAAAGTTTGAATCACAACAGGTTGTTATGACTGATATTTACATATTCTGTAGTTAATTTAGTTTTTACCAAATATTCCATGTATTGCAATGTTTTTAATTGTACGTAACCTCTCTGACTTATTCTGCTGAACAGATATAATTGTACTAATGCTGCTATATTTAGACACCAATAATCTGATTTAATTCCAATACTGTTTACTATATCTAATTTAGGACTTCAGTAGCTTTCAGCTTATACTAGACTTACTCGATATAGTAGACATTTTATAATAGTGTTTTTGTGCTGTTTTTTTTTATCCAAAAAAAAAAAAAAAAAAAAGGAAGGATCTGTTCAGGTTTGAGGACAATATTCACATTATTTTAACCATTGTTTAATGAATCGCTACTTTCATTAGAAATAAGAATAGGAAACTTACAGAAAATTTGTGTACTACATTAGAAAAGTAATTATGACTATTAAGATCTCAGGAAAAAAAGTATTAAATTCCTTCCTCAAAGACATTCCGAATGCTTATTCAAATCCTGGAATACTGAAGATAATTAGAGTTTTGACAACAGTTTTAATGGAGAAGGTTCTCTAGCTGTCACTTCATGATTCACCTGAAAAAAGTATCAGCACTGTATTAATTTTTTTTTTTTTTTTAATTACTTTTAAGCAGGAGAGACTACAAAGGTATAGAAAGAGAAGAGGGAAAAATCAAACTTCTCTCCAGAGTCCTTGTACTGACAGAATACACATCAGCTCATAATGCCACCAGAGGCACCAAAAGCAGAATGACCAGCTCCAAATGAGTCAATAAAAGAAAGTTTCTGCTAATCCAATACATAGAAAACATAAATTCATAACTAAAAATCTAGTGACTGGCTGAATCAAAGTACAGGAGGAGAATACACCAGCAAGGCAAATGAAAACTCAGTGCTATTGAAAGCATCAGCTTAGCTAATCTGGTATCTCTCATCTGGTAGTAATCAGTCTAAAATGCTTCAGAGGAAAGCATGAAAGGGAGAAACTGGGAGGCTCTAACTAATTATCATCAGAATGAAAAAAATCAAATTAAACAGTGAATAAGTTTCCTTCTCAACCATCTGCTGCTTTCATTCTAAAACAGTAAATGAGTTCAAGAATTAAATACTTACAAAAGGAAACAAAAAATCAGCCTGCAGATGTAACAGTGAATATTGCTAGTACACTGATGTAAGTGCTGCAGGTCAGGATGTATTGCACATTAAATCTTGTTTTACTCACAGCTTTTCCTTTTGCTTAAAAAGTAGTGAAGAGAAGAAATCAAGTAACTTTTCAGAGACCAGGTGCATGACTGTTTTTTTTTAATAACAGAAAAAAAAAAAAAAAAAGAACAACAACATATTCCAGTGGTTCCACATAGTATAAGAATAACAGCACATATGCTCAGGATTGACATTTAAAACTGAAGGCTGCTAGATAAGTACAATGAAAATTTAATATCCTATTATCATAGGCAACATCTTAGTTCAGTGAATCTTTTTACTATCATAAACATTATGGAAGCTTGAATATGATGTTAAAATTCATGCGGATTCAAAATCTGAAAAAACAGATGAGTACTCAACAGACATTTTCTGTTTTTACTTGACAACTAAGGAAGTTTCTGTCTGGCACAGCTTTCAACTCCTGCTTTTTGACTGTTTTTCAGTACTCAGGGTAGAGGTTCTGTTTTGTTTGTGTCCTAATCTGAAATTTCTTAAATCTACTCTCATGGTTTCTATAGAAATTCTAAGAAATCTCATGAAGTTTCTGCCCCCATCAGTATTCAAAGACGAATTGGAATCACAATTAAAATGCAAATTTTCTTGTTCTTAGCAGGAAAAAAACACTGAGTTGAAGTGAAATATGATTCGAAATGACCCATGAATATTAGAGATCATTCATTCAATTTACTGGTTTTACAATACTTTATGTAACTTTTTCACCCACCGGTCACCTCTTCCATTTTATTTCTGAAATATATAAATAAGTATATCTAATTATGTCACCATGATTAATCATCAAATTTTATTTAATCTGTTCACTCAAATCTTACTTATTGTTCTGCCTCATAGATAATGAAACAGTCATTAGCATAACAGCAGAGACTTAATATGGATTTGACATGTTTACAGTAATGTGGTACTATGCACACAACATATGTGGCAGAGTTTTCTAAATTCTGTTGTAATTATAACATTTTGAAGTTTTTTACTATTATAGTTGGATTGAACATCTTTGTTTCTTCCATGTCCTATTAATCTGAAGGATTGCATTTTCAGATCCTGCATGCTTCTCAGACTGGCCTACATCTTGACTCCAAGACTGTACTTTACGATATTCTCATTTCATTCTTCTTTCCTATTATTTAAATCAAATAAAATATTACACTAATAGACTTGATATGATGGGCATTCTGTTGTGAAGAAATATCAGCACCATCTAGTTTCCTAGCCAAATACTGGAACTTATATTTTTAGCAAATACAAATAAAGATGTTTATATTTCCAACTTCATTGCCTAAATTTCAATTTTGATACAGTGGAGAAAAGGATGAAATGGTGCAAGGAAAGGAAAATGGCATCAAAAGGCCTGATATCAAAATGCTATAATCTTAGTAATTGCACCACAACTACAACAAAGAAATCATATTTAAAGAAAATTATCTCACAACTACTTTTCTAAATTTTTGCTTTTGCAAAAGTTTGAAACAATATGAATGCATGTAAACTATAATCTAAAAGAGAAAATCTGGGAAAAGAAAAAAAAAAGCTACTGCAAAGACTTTTTTTTTTTCTGTTGGAGAAATAGAATCATAGAGTAGTCTTTATTTCAAATGTTAGTGTACTTGGCATGGATTATATTCCCTTCACAAAGCACACAATAAGATTTATATATGTATAGAATGTATTTATTTGTTTATTCATTTATTTATTTGTTTATATATAAATATATACTCTATACTTTATATACTGAAACTGTATTTCAGAATCAAGAAAACAGTTTATACTGAATGGATAGACTGAACTAGAAAGTATGAAATCCTCTCTGTCCTTACTGGAATTATCCTCACAAATGATGGCTCAGGTGCTCTCAGGCAGTATCAAAAATTGTTTCCAGCATCTTTGGTGATTACTTTAAAAACCAACTTGTATGAATGTAAAGCTACTGTAGATGTAGATAAGACTTGCTATTTTTAAATTTCTAGGGAGTTGAATCACAGGTTTACTCAAGAAAGGTTTTGGAAAGTACAGGACTAAGTACAGAATATTTGAGCAGTGAAGTCAATAAAGAATCCAAACTGGGAAATAAATACCATTTGTCTTGATAGTATTCATATGCATAAAATAATTCAGTCTCTAGAATAGAATAACAAGGGTTAGAGCCATAGTTATTCCAAAGAATAATCCTTGAGTTTAGGTTACATGCAGTTTATCTGTTTTAGACAGAACAGGCTTTCTTTAAATGTTTTCTTATTCCCAGAAGGATTTTAAAACTATTCTCTCCCAGCTGAGTGAAAACAGTGCCTCAGCTGTTACATCTGCAGGGAACAACAGATGAGTAACTATGCACCCTGAACGTAATGCCTTGCACACCACTGACTTTAGTCATGTCTTTTCATTTAATGCTTTCTTTTTGTATACATAAGCGATAATTTGAGTTTTCAGGCTATTTTCCAGATAGCAACATTTATTTATTTATTTATTTATTTGTCTGTGAAAATTTCAGTGAATACATAGTCGTACTTTTTTTACTACAGTTGATTATCCAGTGAATAATTCTCACCAGGAAAAAATAAAAAATAAAAAAGTAAAAACAAGCCAACCAAACGAAACCCTTATTTTGCTTTTGACCTTCCCAGACTATAAATACTAGAAAGACAGGACACAGGAAGACAATACAACAAATGTGACTACATCTTCCATTCACAAACCACACAGCAAATGCTTCTAAATTAGACACATGCTGAAGTTAGTGGTGTTCAAACCATTCATGAACAGGAAAAAGCTAATTATTTTATCTGAAATGTTAGTCCAGCTGCCAATGTAATATAATTTTCAGGTTACTATTTAATTACTGTTGAAAGCAATGAAGAAAATTTGTCTGAAGGATACCATGTGGAAGTCTACCATAGTTTACGATAAGCACCGAATACATTCCTGTATTTTCAAATGTGTTGGAACTAGAAGTATTAATAAAGCATGTGGCAGACCCTGAATTTCATTCACCTCCAGTCTGTGAACAGTTAAACATCTTTTATGCAGCTGTAGATTCAGTTTAACATCTCCTTGTTTCAAGTTCAGTTATCTAGTTTAGTGTCCTGCTATCTTTAACTTTAAATTTGATTGTAGAAATTTATGCAGAAGAAAACAGCCATAAATTTGTTGCCTAGTAAAGTTGCTTTATTTCTTTGAACATGGAAGGAAATACCTGGAAATTTATTTGAGACTTTTAATAAAAAGCATTAATTGCAAAAATTGCACACTCCCTCCTGGATATGTTTCTACTAATGTGTTTCTTCAGCTGATAATTAAGCAGGACTTTTTAATATTTAGTGGTTCCTCTTTCAATACATTTCCAATATTTTACCAGACTTTTGTATAATGGCTTGGATAGTAGAACAAGAATTTGCAGATAATAGCAATATATACTTTATCAATTTGCAGAGTACTGTCATTTCAGATCTATTTTTGGAAGGCACACTCAGATATCAATATAAGCAATTTTTCAGAGCATTCTGAGGTTATATAAAGAAAAAAAATTAACAATTTGAAAAAGTAGGAAAAAAGCTACTGCCCTTAGACGACATTTCTAGCAAGGAAGGCACGAGAAGAGACTTTGTCTCCTGTCAGAGGCTATATTGTAATTATCTTTTAATGGAACATGCAGATTTTCTTCCTTAAGGTCTGCCAGAGAATGTTGTTTACTGTGAACCTTGAAGGACAAGGACACATTCCATCAGAAAAACAGAACAGCAGCTGATGTCACTGACACTTTGACATGTAGTAAGGGTCTTTTTACAACTTCTGAAGAAGCTGTTCTTGTGCAGCCAGAACTCAGTTCTGCAGTTTGTTCTAACTTAATTTTATATAATTCCATATATGTGAAACAAGTTGCTTGTACAAATACAGCACTGTGTGGTCTAATTCAAACGTTATCTATTAATCACATTGTCTTATTGTTAATAATATTGTCTTGTTATTAATTCTCTTGCATCCTGGATCATCTATGTTTATACGTTTGCCCACCATGGTATTTCTGTAAACAGCCAAAGATAGTTCTATTCAAGAGTCATTTTCTGGACTTCGGTTTTCTCTCTTTATCTATGTGCTCGAAATTGTCTTTAACTGTTCCACGAGCTGTTCTTCCTGTCAAGTGAACAACTGAAAAAGAGTAGTTAAAGTAGATAATTAAATCAATTGGCCTTTTTTCCTCTGTTTGAATATATTACTCACACTTTTGTAAGGATACATCTGTAGTCACTTAACTTTTGAATTATATTTGATATCAAGGGAGACTTAGAATGTTTATTTCCTGTTCCAGTCAATCGTCATGTGGGGGGAAAAAAAAAGGAAAAAATATTTTCTGGAATTTTATAAAAAAATAACTGATATCAAAGCAATGCTGTGTTTCTGATTTTTGTGTAAATGTCCATACATGGATAAATAAATATCCTGTAAACAAGCGTACCAAGCAGTTGCATTTCATGCTACATCATAAATTAGTCATTCAAAACTTTCAGTAGAAGTTCATTAAGAGTTTGAATTAAAACATTAAAATCAGACTATTTGGAATTAGATAATCTTAATCACCAATAAAAGGCTTTTGTCCTATTGTTCTATCATTAAAAAAAAAAAGACAGCTTTGCAATTCACAAAGGCAGATCACATATTTGAGTGACAGACATATTAAATAGAAAAAAATACATATTAAATAGTACAGATTAAATTAGGATCTATTGTAGTTTTGTGTGAAGATAAACATTTTTCAGGCTTTAAAAAAATCAAACTTAAAAAGAAAAATCTTTTGACAAGAAAATGTGCTACTGAAAAGTAGATTCACTTAGGGCATTCACTTAAAGGGAATAAAGGGAAAGAAAAATGAAATAAAAAGAGATATATCATTTTCTCATTTTCCTGCAAAATATTAAATATTGTTTTTATTTTATGGACAAACAAACAAAACCTCTGGATAATACAAATATTTTTGTGGCATCCTAGCCACAAGTAAGTGACTTCTGCATGCTTTCTAATATTATGGTTAGTTAATGTTCAAATGTATTTGTACGAAAGAGATCTGGAAATCAAAATAAGGAGAACCTTAGTTAATGTTCAGAATTCTTGCTCAACCAGATCAGAAAACAATAAGTAAGATAGCATAAATGCAGTGGCTTGATGTCAAACACCTAAGTTTAAAGCCTTATCAGCTTCAAAGGCAGTTCAAATATTCCTTATCTATGGAGTATTGAGAAGGGGAGGTCATGTGGTTTAAGAGCAAAATAAGGAATACAAGAATAATTTGATCCTGAATCAGTTCCTTTTTCAAACTGATTTTCAAAAGAAATCTTGCACATTCCTTAAATGAAGGTGGCAGAAAAGAAAGCTTAGGCAACTCTCTCCTTCCTGAATGCCTTATCCCCACATTCTTTGTGCTCACAGCCTGCTTCTGAGTGTCTTGTTCCATTAAAGACATTTTTGCAAACCAGAGACTGAAAGATGAACATTTGAGCTACTGCCTAAAAGCTACAAATGGTTGTTTCAGAAGTTTCTAGCTAGCTCTTAGCCTTACTCAGTGCTACCAGTAGATAGCACAGCATTTGTCCTTGCAAGATGCCTTTGTCACAGAAGACATGAAACAAAAGATTTGCTTTGACTTCAGATTTGTCCAGAACATGTCAATGTATCATTTTTCTCTCTGTCTTAACTCTTCAGAATTTCATTTGGAGGCATAATTAGAGCACAAGGCAGTTCTATTTTCTTTACAACTCACACTGTCACAGAAGAATTTAAAAAATGTTCTAGTAAATAATTCATAGACTAACGATTTCTACCCAAGCTGTTTCAAACCTTTCAACTCTGGTACACACTGACACATAGATTGGAAACTAGAATTAAAAAGAGTTTAGGATATATCATTATTGGATTCCTTATCTCTATATGTACAACAAGTCCTGAAATTAAATGTTTAAATTGCTCCTTGATCCACGTATAGGAAATATTTGGTAGAAACACAGTGCAGAAAATTGTTCATCTCTGATAACTTTGAAGTAATGATGAATGGAAGCTACCAGTCATAAACAATCAGAAAGGAGAATAAGAGAAGATTTGTTTCAGGCATGAAAGATTACTCCAGGTGAAGTGATTCCACAGTTGAAAAATAAATTAAAGCAAAATCTAGATTTTTTTAGTTTAAAATTTAAATCTTACAAAACTTGAAGAGCATGCTTGGCTACTTTTGCTTTAGTCTAGCCAAAATCAAATAAAGTAATATAAAGGCAAAACCATGGTCAGGTTTGCAAGCATTTCCCTTATCTTAGTTTTATTTTCTAACTATTTTACTAACTGTCTTCTCACCAAGACATATGCACTACAACTTGTCAGTCTTCAAATTACTTTTCAATCTGGAGACTGGCACATTTATGCTACTTAAATAATTATGCACTTTTGACAAGCAGTTTAAAAGTGCATGTCAGTCAAACAAGGAGATGCTATTTTTCTGTTACTTCCACTATTGACATATGGCAAGGGAAAAACAAGTGAGGTATTTGTCACAAGGCTTCACTTACAGATGTTATTTGCTAAGTAACACAGCTATGGAATGTAACTTTCAAATGACTTTCAATTGTCTTTGTTTCTTTTTGTTGTTTGCTTGTTTGTTTATTTGTTTGTTTGTCTTGGACTTCTTGATCTGACAACTGCCATGCTGTATATTCTACTCATTAATTTATACCAAAAGTTCTTTAGTGCATTTCTGTAGTGTCTGGGAACACAATCATATACTGTGCTTCTGCTGAGAGCACAACTGAAAAAAACCAAAACACCTCTACTATTAAGTTTGATATTGAAAGCTTTACATATGAAATAACTTTTCCAAACAAAGTCAATTTTAACCAAGAAATAGGGAAGCCATGCCAGAAAGATTCAGCAAATTTTGGCAACTTATGTGTCTTTATGACTGACCAGTGATGAACCCTTTGGGAAAATACAGAAAAATAGTCATACAGTTCTTACCCTCTGCTCTTTGAAATCATCAGATCAGGTACTTTCAGGTTGGAAGTTAAATCCACCTACACTCCACTAACGTGTCCAGACCTATTTTTAATCCACATATTTTTTTTTGTGTCTACTAAACACTCTGACAATATTCCACATTTTTATCTGTTTTATAAATAACATAGTTCATGTTGCTGTTTCCTGCAATAAAGCTGCAGAAACACAAAATGAAATGGCCAGGTTCCTTTTCTGAAACTTTTTCAAGTTATTCTCTTCATAGATCTAATGATTAAATAGACTTGGGCCATAACTTTTTCCAAAATATACTTTATAAAGTAGGAAATCCTAACCTGCTTATAGTATACTTAGATAGAAATAATTCCTTACCTGTAAATGTAATGCATACCCTCTCCATATGCTTCCTACCAGGCAAGCTGATATATAAGGCAAATCAGTGGATGCAAGTGATAGAAGTAAAGGAAATAAGCATAGCAATACTGAACAGAACCTTGCTGTGATTTTCCCCATCTTTTCATGATTTCCCTTCTGTCTGCTATAAGCCTAAAAGTGTTTATAATTCTAAGAAACATTCCTGTTCGTAAATATTAGAATTAAGTTTATGACATATGCTCCTGATAGCTTGAAATCAAATGCTTCAAGGTTTCAAAGAAGTTATGAATAAGATTGACTTATAGTAGTAATTTTGGATTTATGAAATCAGGAAAGTAACAAAATTCACTGTGAAGATCCAGGTTGGAAATCAAGTAAGATGAATAAGGGAAAGGTTCAAGATATATCATTCATATTTTGCTGCCTTTTGCAAATAAAATAAAATAAAATGAAATAAATTCCCCTGATCTGGTAGAAGAATAAGCAGGATTCATTTGAATATGAATATTAACAAAGATGTCCAAATAAATCCAAAAAGATCCACATGTAAGCCATATTCATAATTACATACAGGTGGAAACGTGAAATCTCTAATACATAGAAGTTATGCAATGGTCTTGTGAGTCCTCTAAAAAATAAATAATTGCTAAATAAGTCTAAAAAAATCAGTGGTATTAACACAAAGTGACGTGAAGCCCTCTTATGTCAGGGATATATGGACACCCTTCATTTCCTTTACGACTATTTAAAAGCAACTTCTCAGAAGGACAGATGAGAAAAAAACAACACTGTAGTAGTCCTAAAGAATTCATTTCTGTATCTTCACAACAGATGTGGGGACTGGAGATAGAAATAGATGACTGGAGATGACAAATTTATGACTATTGTCAAATGTAGATATTTTTATACACTTACATAGATTTCAAAAGCGCTTAACTCCCCAGTCAAACTTGGTGTAGTCATAACACTGCATTAATTTTATTGGATACTTGAGAGGACAACAGGCTACCTGGTTGAGGAATACAGGAAGATATTTTCTTTTCTGTATTTTTCATTCTAGTGCCAAATACGTCTAAATCACAACAGATATTTCACCTAATTAGACATATTTAAAGAAATGCTTTTCTTTCTTAAAGGCTTTAGAGCTAAGCACATAATTAGTCTACGCTGTGATTAAGCTGAGAATTATAGATCAGTTGGCCTATAGTTAAGAGTGTTAAGAGTAATAATTTATATATTTTTACCCATTTTTTTTTAGGTTTTGGCTACAACTGGATACAAATTTTCATGTGCAGGTACTATGTCTGATAAACTGAGGTACTTCTTTGTAGACTTCTTCATTTCATTGGATTTTAATTAAATTTGAGTTATTTATCTGTCGGGCTAGAATTTCACTTGACCAAAAAGAAAATGTAGTAAATTGATTTCCTTTGACATCAGATAACTTGCTTAGTTAGATGCCTCAGACCTCAATAATGTTACCTAATTAGATGTTTCATGGGTTATAAACAGCTTCAAAATTATTTCCTGATATAACACTAACTGCAATAAAGGCACACAAGGAAGGAATCTAACACATAATCTTAAAGTATCAAAAGGGAGATTAAAATAAAGGTATAATTAAACAAACAAACAAACAAAAACCTCCAAAACATTTCATATTGAATACATCAAATGGTTTAGGTAGCATGAGCTAGATTGAAAGGCAGTCTGTCTACTAGACTGCAAAGTCAAATTTACCCTGTGCTTCCTCTCTAGTCCAACATACCCTGAACTTTGTCTACATGGGGAGATTTCAAAAGAGATTCAATTTGTCTCCTCTCACTTCAGGAAGCTATAGCCTAGTAACTAAGACATACATGTAGAAGGTGGAAGGTGTAGATCACAGTTTTCAGTAAAGTAATTAAAGTGAACATTTCCATGTCCAAACTGTTTGGTGTGTGCAATACATGATATTCTACTAGACAACATACAGTATAGAAAACATGGGAAACACTTATCTCTTCTCCATCTGTAGTTAAAAATTGACCTAATTTAGGTTAGTGTTAGAAGAGATTGGTCCTGCCATGTTTTGTGGCCTCTGGGAGTGTTTTTACTGGATTGTGCTTTTGGGGTGATTCAAGCTTCACTCCACCTAGTTTCTCAATTTAAACTGAGCTCAGACATGATCTAAGCGCTGAACTGTGTAAGTCTGCCAAGTATAGGACAATTCTGGGCACGTGCACTGACTTAATAGGTACTGAAGAGATTTAACATCAAAAGTTGAGGAGCTTACAGAGATTAGGTGTCTCCAGCTCAGGAGGTGAGTCAGGACTTTACAATCACAATTTTCCCTTGGCAGCCAAAACTTATTTTCTTCTAGTACCTAAATCTTGTACTAGAACTTGCCTTGAATGGCCTCTATATCTAAAATAGAATGAACAAAATCTATCAGTAGTAGGATTACTTTTTTTCTAGTAGGTACCTGCAGAAACATCTTTCATTAGAAAATAGATATTAGCAGTACATAAAATGCTTATCATTACAGCAACAACTCATCAGCCATGTTTCTGCACCAATATTCCTCCTGATCTAGGTTTTAGCAATACTTACACCCCATGCATTTGAGTGGAAAAACAACAAAAATCCATAGGGCACATGGCACTGAGAATATGTTTGCCTCGTAGTATGAACTGCATTACCAGTATTCAACTCCAAGTTAACTCACTTCAATACCATTATTTTCTGAAATAATTATGATGCGTAGTATTGTAGAAGTATGTCAGGAGATGCCTGAAATTAGATGAAATGAGTGCTGATCATCTTCACTGAATATGTCAAAGGTTTAGCTGAATAAATTTGAATTTTTAGGATTCTGAATATTGGTCAGAGACAATTCTCATAGTAAGTTAGGCCATACTATCTTTAAAGCTTATTTATGAACATTCAGTTTCTATATCAAGCCATCCAAAACACAATTGAATATAAGTTCACATGACGCAGGAGATATAGACATGATAAACTTTACTGCTACCTGTGGTTACAGACCAAAGAAGAAAAGACAACCAAACAACAACAAAAAAAGCTTGTGTGTTCCTAAATTGCATAATTGTTTTTGAATATCTCTTCTCCCTTTAAAAAAATGCAGAGTAACTCTCAGTTTTTCAAATGCTTGCCAATGCTACTGGCTTCAGTAGCTTTTCTGTGAACATAATTACATGTACCTTGAAATCCATACTTATTTTGAGGTTGTTCATGTTTGGAATGGCAGGTCAATCTTTCTGTTGTGACAAATAGAAAAGTGAAGCCTCACAGCAAAGCTATTGAAAGAATCCTCAAATCTTCCTGAATATTTTTTTAGGGACTGTTTCTTTTTAGAGATGAAAAGATATTGTACAAGAAGAGGAGGTTCCTCAAGCGCTGAATATAATAGTCAAATCATTGTATAGATGCTTTTGGGTATATGGGTTTTCTGCCCTTAGACAAAAGCTCAGATAGAATCACAAAATTAGTTGGAAGAGATGTCAGGGATCATCAAATTCCAACCCCCCGGACACAGGCAGGATTGCCAGCTTCTATGTCAAGTATCAGATCAAATTGCCCGGGGCCCCATCCAACCTGGTCTTGAAAACTTCCAGGGGTGGGGCATCCACAGACTCCTGGCAGCTTGTGCCAGTGCTTCACCACCCTCTCTGAGAAAAACTTCCTCATCATCTAATCTAAATCTCCCTTCCTTAGTTTAAAACCATTCTCCTTGTCTTATCATTATCTACCTGTGTCAAAAGTTGATTTCCCTCATGTTTATAAACTCCTTTTAAATACTTAAAAGATGCAATGAGATATATCCACAGCCTTCTCTTTTCCAGGCTCAACAAGCCCAGCTCCTTCAGCCTGTCTTCACATGAGAGGTGCTCCAGTCCTTGGATCATCTTCATGGCCCCCCTTTGGACCCTCTCCAAAAACTCCACATCTTTTCTGTATTGGTGGTCCCAGGCTTGGATGCAGTACTTCAGCTGGGGCCTCACGAGAGCAGAATAGAGGACAATCACATCCCTCACCGTGCTGGCCACCCCTCTTGTAATGGAACCCAGGATACCATTGGCCTTCCGAACTGCAAGTGCACACTGCTGAGTAATGTTAAGCTTTTCATCAACTGCAACCTCTAAATCTTTCTCAGCAGGGACGCTCTCAAGGAGTTCTTCCAATTTCTACACATATCTGGGATTACCTTGACCCAAGTACAAAACCTTGCACTTTGCTTTGTTGAACTTCATTACATTCACAAGGGACCCATCCTTCAAACTTATCAGTGTCCCTCTGGATAGCATCCCTTCCTTCCGCTGTATCAAACACACCACTCAGATAAGTAGTATATTGATTTCAGCACACAAGTTCCTAAACTTTCCTGGATCAACACCATGTTAACAAAATTGCATCATATTAGCACGGCATTTCAGATACAATTCTATTCTTGAGCTATACTCATCTGAATCCCATGATAATTATGATTCTTGCAACTGATGGTGTAGTATTGTAAAACTTGCTAATTTTTCTTTGAGTCTTCTACCACATTGTTAATTAACTTGGGATCATTCAGATATATATTTGTTCTTTCTTTACTCAAGCTAAGTCTGCTGGGAAGACAAAATGAAGAGCTGAGAAATCAAAAGGATCTGAATGTAGATAAAAGAGCTTTTTTTTTTTAAAGCTCATGTCTCTTTGTCTTCTTTTTTCTTTCTTTTTTTTTTTTAATTTAATTTTTAAAAATTAATTAATTTTTATTTATTTATTTATTTATTTATTTATTTTTAACCACAGATCTCAAGCTGTAGGCTATTGAACTTTCTAGTACAAAATTCCCCCTTGTGCAGGATAATCACATACAACTTTTGTTTGATCTTTTCAACACAAAACTTTTTAAGTCAGGCTGCTGAGCCCACTGCCTACCTTGCTGTCCAACACTGAATTTCCTTGTACTTGCGTGCCAGTCTACACTCATCTTGTTTCCCTTACATTAAATCACAAACTTTTTTGAGACACTTATTGGTTTGTGTTTCTACAAGTTGTTCTCCTAAGTTTTACCATGTTGTAAATAGAAATCCATAGCTGTATAAAATCATCTACGCAGGTCACTCTGAAGTAATGCCTCCTATTAATTTCTATAGTAACTACAACAGATCTAAGGAGCACAGTAACGGTTGGATAGAGGAAGATCTCAACAAATACTCTCTTTCAGTGTAGTCACTAGCATTAGCTATGTATTTTCACCAGCATGAACAAGAGTCTGCATGCCATACCTGTAAAAATCTGCACCACTGGAGGTTACCCACTGTTTCACATCTGCTATGGTGATGTCTCTGCTAGGCAAATGTTGTCCATGCAGTCTTATCTTGCATCTGTCCAAATAGAAGTCAGAAGGTGCCCAATATAGACTATATGGTGGATGTTATAGACAATCCATCCAGGATTGACAATGTTCTCCAAGGACTTTGAAATAGTGTGGGGCCTGGTGCTATTGTGTGACAAGAGAAAAGTAGTCTTCTGTTCAGAACTGACTCTGGATGTTTGAGCCATCAGCTTAGTCAGTGTAATGATGTAGTCAGGGTTCCAGGAAATCCAGGATCCAGAGGATCACCTGTTTCCTAACCCAAAAGATAGCACACTTCGCATTATCTACTAAGGACTTCATCTTGAACATTTTCTTTGATGGGGAATTCACATGCCACCACTCCATGTGCTGTAGTTTTGACTTTGGCTCCTAGTGGTGACACCATATCATGATGGGATCTTCAGCACTGGCATGATGAGATCACATACTGGTTCAGTAGATCCTGACAAACTTGGATATGGTGCTCTTTCTGTTGCTGTGCATCACAGGATGCACCTGGTATACACTCTGTGTTATTTCACATTGCCACCATCATTTCCAACCACTGAAGCAGTTATTCAATTCCATACAAAATTCCCTGGTCTTATCTGCTGATTTGCATGGTATTTGCATGCATTTCCGATACAAGTTAGGCTGCCTTGGCCTTCTTGGGCACCTGGGCATACTGGTGGTTCATGTTCAGCTGGCTACTGTCCAGCAAACCTGGGTCTTTTTCTGTTCAACCTTCTAGCCACTTCCCCAAACTTGTACTGCTGCATTTGGATTCTTGTGACCCAAGTGCATCACTGAGCCTCATTGAATGTCATATGACTGAACTCTGCCCAACAATCCAGCCTCTCCAAATCTCTGCAGAGCCTTCCTATTCCCAGACAGATTGATGGTCCCACTTAGCATGGTGCTTTCTACAGTCTTAATGAGGGTAACACTCCATTCTCTCACCCATATAATTGATACGGATCTTAAACTAAACTAGTTGCAATACTGAGCTCTGGAGAGAATTACTTGAGACTAGCTGCCAGGCAGATACAACTGCATTCAAAATGACCGAGCTACCAGTCAGTTTTTCAGCCAGGGAACAGTACATCAGTTCAAGCTGTGAGCAGCCATTTTCTCCAAAAGAAGGATGTGGGAAACAGCACCAAATGCCTCATTAATGTCCAAGTAAACAATAATCACAACGTTTTTTTTTTTTGTCTGGTATGTCATTTTGTCATAGGAGATCAGGTTATTCAGGCAGGACCTGCCTCTCATAAACCTATGCTGACTGTGTCTGAACATTTGGTTCTCCTGTACGTGCTGCGTTGGTGGTACTCAAGATGATCTGCATCATGATCTGGTGTGGAGGTTAGACTGGCAAGCTGTAACTGCCTGGATCTTCTTTGCCTTTCTTGTAGATTGGAATCACTTTCAACAACTGCCAATCAGCTGGACCTTCTGGTTAATTTCTCAATTGACAAGACAATACAACTGCATTAAGTGAAACTGCATATAACTGCATATAAAAGAATATCTACTAAGCCATTATTTTCAGCTAGTGAAGTTATTAATATAAATATTCTAGCATTTGCTTTATTAATACATACACTAAAAATATGACTCAGATTTATAAGATGTATGAAGGTAAATTAGATGACTCTACTGTAATTTTCTTTTTCAGTTATTGCGTATTTGCTTGTTAAAAAGCTCTGACTTGACAACCTATATGAAGTCTCAACCTGCAATACAAGTATGAGATGCAGACTGAATTTGTGATAAGGGAAAGTTGGTTTGTTTTGATGAAAAACATTACAAAATTAAAGAAGAGTTTGTTGCAGAAATTTTCTCACTGTCTGCCTCTGTCATATGCTTTTCTCTCTTTATTTCAGATCTTTCAATTTTCTCTAAAAGAATGATGCATTTGCTTCAGGATGTTTGTGACATTTTTACGTTCACAGAAATGTCTACACACTTCTTATTTATTATGCCTGATAACTGTTGCAATCATGAAGTAACACTTGTGTGCAAAGATGACAATAGAGAATGTCAATTGGCACTGCACATTCTTAATATTTGCTTATCATTCTAATTCAAAATAACAAAAAAAAAACAAACAAACCAAAAAACAACAACAACAAGATAAGCATGAAATTATAACATATAACTGTACTAAGGAAATAATGCCACATTTCTGCTCTTTACCAAATGCTCCCTGTTCTACAGAACCAGTCAATTAGTTGTTGAAATATATCCTAGTAGAGGCATTACGTATACTACTCACTTCAATTTTTCTGCAGCAATATAATACAATCAAAAGGAAAGAAGGCTTAGCTAGAGTTTCCATAAGTATGGCATATATAATAGATGAATGTTGTTAGAAAAAGTGACCTAATACGTGCTCTGTTTAGGAAAAAAAAAAAAAAAAAATTCATTCTTTCAATCTATATATTTTTTTAAGTTTAGTCTTTTATTTTTATCCTATAGTTCTTAAACTATAGCCTTAATTACATATTTGTTATTACAAATAAATAATTTGAGATTTATTATTCCAAAATATAAGAAGTCTCTTTTACCCACATCCCTCGGCAGCCCATTCCAGCACCTGACCACTCTCTTAGAGAAGAAATTTTTCCTTATATCCAACTTGAATCTCTCCTGGTGCAATTTGCCATACCCTATTGTCCTATAGCTAGAAGAGACCTATCCCCACAGTTCCACAACCTCCCTTCGGGAAGTTGTAGAGAGTAATAAGGTCTCCACTGAGCCTCCTCCAGACTAAATAATCTGAGTTCCCTGAGTCACTCATCAATAGACTTATGCTCCAGATCCCTCACCGGCTTCGTTGCCCTTCTCTGGACACGTACCAGGGCCTCAATGTCTTTCTTGCAGTGCGGGGTCCAAAACTAAACACAGCGCCTGGGGTGTGACCTTACCAAAGCTGACTACAAGAAGACTGGCTATACTATTTCTGATACAAGCCAGGATGCCATTGGCTTTCTTGATCACCTGGGTACACCACTGTCTCATCTTTAACTGAGCGTAGACAAATGATCCATTTCTTCTATACAGTCTTCCAGCCATTCTTCCCCTAAGCCTGTAGCATTGCCTGGGGTTTTTGTGACCACAGTGCAGACTCAGCACTTAGTCTTGTTGAACTTCATCCCATTTTGCATTACCATAAGAACTCTTCAAGCCAACTAAGGCTTTTATTTTTTATTTTTTTAATATTATACCAAATGTCTGTGCAGACAGGATCATCACGTAATACATTTGATTACTAAATAGTACATTGCAACTCTTGTAATTCATATAATTGTACAATTGGAAACCTGTCACTCTGCTAACATGAATATAGCAAAACAGCATTTTAAGAGTAAGATAATAAACAGTACCCATCTTCCCTGTTTATACTACAGAACTCAGTACTTATTATTGTTCTGCGCAAAATACTAAGAAAACAATCATTTCCAGGCTACATAAAAGCAATGTAAATATCAGCAGGTGTATTTAGTGCTATTAACCTGACTGTAAAGAGCTTATTTGCACAGAATGTTCAGGAAGAAACTTATTATTTGGCAATGTTACTGGGCTATAATCTGTAAACAAATCCTGAAATCATTAAAACCTAACTGTGCTGAAATGGAAATGAGTACATGTACACAAGAGTGTTTAAAACCTGGTAAAACAGTCTGAACAGAAGCAGACATCTTTCTCCTCATGAGTTATAATAAAATCAACAAACTTCTGTTTTTCGAAGTGGATTTCCTTTGAAGAAAGCTAAGCTACCAAAAGTTATTTTGAGACATAAATATATAGGCATCTCTGGATAAAACTCAGTTTCACAGCAAGATATTTCATAACCTGAAACATATCTCGAAATGGAGTAAGTGAAGTCAGATTTATTAGATCACTGTCACTACCATTCTGTTTTATCGATTGTTAAACATCTTTCTATCAATAACAAGTGGTATGCAGATAAGATATTTCACTGTCCATATTTATACAGCTGGAGCTGTTGAGTCACTCAGTCTTGTACAATTCCACCGTTGCTGCATAAGAAGATCAGAAAGAACCAACAGTGAACACAGATAAAGAATAACTGAGTATTTTTCAAAAACATATTAAGAAAATGTTCTTTGGTTTACTTTGGCTTGGCTTATTCTGTTTTTCTATTTTTCTGTTTTTGTTTTTCTTTCCCTCCAGTGATCAGTGGAGTTATTAGTGAAATAAAATGAAACAACAAAAAAAGAAGAAATAAGTAACAATGGAATATGCATTGACTAAATAGATACAAATTACAGAACTTAAAGGGAAATAAAAGAAAAAAAAAGATTAAGATATTACTGTTGTGGATCTTGGAAAAGTGCATAAGGGAAATGTATAGGACACCAACCACTGATCTGAAAGAAGAAAAAAATGATTACTTGGTATACGCAACTTCTAATTCTCCTTTCACAGTATTTTCATACTTAGTGTTTGAAAATGAAGAAAGTTAAGAAAATCTAATGTTTACCATGAATTACTAAATCCTGAACTTTTTCACTTATGTTTAAATAAGGTACTCCTTACTCAATCCTAGCTCAAATTTAAAACTATAGTAAGTGTGACTGAATGATAAACTATGTTTTATTTTCTGTTAAAATATATTAGACTCAGATAACAGGTCATAAGATCCCTATTAAACTTTAAGGAAATCTTGGGAGTTTGAAAAACTGATTGGTTAAAAGACATTTAAAATCAACTTAAATTATAATCCACAGATGAACAGTGAGGCTAATCTTGTGCCAAACCTTGAGTCAAATCTTCAGTGTTACCGAGCATAAGAAAAAGGAAATCAGAACGCAAAAAAATTGATGCTGGTTAGAAATGTTAATATCTAACATCTGGAAACTGGAAAAGAAACAAACAAAACAAACAAACAAACAAAAATTACAGATCTAGGGAAGGGGAGGACAGAATACTTCAAAATGAAATCTGAATAGAAGAAAACAAAACAAAAGCAACTCCCCCCAAACCAAAACCAACAGTAGAGAATACTCAGGCCCAAAAAACACCCCATCCTTGCAATCCAAATGCAAATTTGTGAACATTAGATTTATTTCATTTTTAAAAAATAAATAATAATTAAAATTTGTTTGTTCTTTTGCTCACACAGCAGGATAGTTACTGTTCTTTATTTTGTTTTTCTTTTCTTTCTTCTTTTGAAGCTCTTGTTAGCTATAAGTCGAGTATGGGACATCTACAAATAGTGTAAAATCTGGAAAATTTTCTAAGATGATCCTGATAAATAATAGCATCTTTTAGTTACCTGATAAATTCAAACACTTTAATTTATTAAACTTGATCATAAATTTTATAAAAACAAGTACCTTCTCAATCACTGAGACAAGAGATTGTTATAGCCTAGATCTTCTGAGTAATTGCTTTTCATTCCCAATTCAAATTTTAATTAAAATAAATAAATAAATAAATAAAAGAGAAAGAAAGCAAAAAAGAAAAGTTCTGATAACTGAAAAATGCATCAGCATTATTAGATCCATTAGAAAAAAACTTTTACCTAACAGGACAACAGGTAAATGCAAAGGGCACAGAACAACACTAGTTTTGTAATCAATAAATATAAAAGGAACCTGGAAAAGGGCAGATCTTTGTCCTTTCTTAGGAGTCAAGTATAGCATTCTGAGATCAAAGTTATAAAAAAAAAAAGATTTTGTAAGGTGTAATATCTTAACCTTCAGTAGACATAGTTCTGCAAAATATCAGGAGATAATTTTGACGTACAATTACCTACAAGAATTTGTTCAAGTAGTTAAGTGTGGATAAATGATTTCCCATCATTAAAGCACCCGCACTTCTGCTTTCAAGGTGTATTTGGAAAACAAAACTTCTGCAAAATGATGGAATATTTTGAAATCTCTGTCAAATATTTCCTTGTACTCAATTTATGAGGAGTTGACATTTGTGCGAACTGTTTTCTTCTGTTGTTAAACTTTTTCTCCAGTGTAGTGTTCCTTCCCTACTAGCCTTTCTTTTCATCAGCAAACCTTTAATTTCCAATGCCTTATGCAGTGCTACTATATCAGAAATGGGAAAAAGAAAAGGCACGTTGCCTGAAAATGAAAAAATTGATCCTGTTCTGAAACATATAAAAGTAAAGATTTTTTTTTCTTATTGTTGTTGTTTTCTCTGGACAGGAGCTTTTGTATCACAGCCTTTTGGCTGAGTCAGACTCATATCTACATCTCCTCAATGTTCGGAAGCTGAAAATATATACTATACTTAAGAAATATATGAATAAAAGTAAATGAGGGAGATTATCCTCTCATTTCCTCTACCTATAGTAAATAAACTATTCTGACCTTCTCTGCTTAAAATTTCAGGGATATTCTTAGCAACATGCAAAATCCTACTTCCAGAGAGACATATATAGAGTCTGTACTCATTGTAGAAATATTTGCTTAATATTCTAACCATGAAAGAATTTCTGTTTAAACCTTTCTTCTAGTTGATTAATCTTTGGCATGTTTGTAATTTTCAGTTGTTTTTTTGTCGTTTGTTTGTTTTTAGTGTCTTTGTTTTGTTTTGTTTTTAACCAAATAAATCCTTGATTAAGCTAGAAAGGATTTCCCTCTAAGAACTGTTATGCTGTTTCTGAGTGGTAACTAAGATGAATTCACATGAATTCACTCATCAGATCTTTGTGACAACAAACCAATTCATTTTAGCCCTACCCATATGTAAGCTCATGACTACACAAAGAAGTTAGAGATTTTTTCGGTTGCTATACTGTAAAAAAAAAAAATCCTTTTGATAAATATGACACAGCTTTGGGTACATCAGTATACATATTTTGTTTCAGAAAATGTGAATTTCTTTATTCATAGAAAGAAGAAGAATCATAGAACAGCTTGGCTTGGAAAGGACCATGAAGATCATCTAGTTTCAGCGTCTCTGCCATGTGCAGGACTAGGTTGCTCAAAGTCCCATCCAACCTTGAACATTTCCAGGGATGGGAACCTCCTCATTTTTCACTGGGCAACCTATTCTAATGCTTCATCACCCCTCTGAGTAAAAAAATTTCTCCTAATATCTAAACTAAATCTTCCCTCTTTTAATTTAAAATCGTTCGCCCTTGTTTCATCAGGCCATGCAAAAAGTCGCTCTCCCATAAAGGTAGGCTGAATAAACAATCTACATTTCCAGGTTTTGTTTATTCTGGAAATGGAAACAAGATTTGCAATGCACTTGCTCAAAATGAGACTTTTCTTTCTCTGTGATTTTAAACCAATGCACAAAGGCATGAACATAAATAATCTTACCAGAAGTCTGTCATTTTCCTCATGTTTAGTGAAATCTTTATGTTTAACAGAATGCACAATGACACTGGAAACAAAGGGGCCAGTGTGTTACCAAGTTCTCACAGTAAGGCAGCAAAAGAAACAATAGTACCTGAAAAGAAATTAAGGCTCTGTTTAACTCAAGCACTTAAATAAACAAGCAAACAAAATAACAACAGTAAAAAACATTAATAAAAATTAGGTTGGATTAATTAGTGAAACTTTTTGAAAATCTAAATAAATCTCCTCAGATAGACATGCAGAATTTAGTCGCTATTGGCCGGAGGCAATGAAATAACTCATATAGTTTTCGCTTAAAATAAGCACACACTAAGTCAAAGCAATTTTACTTCTTCTGTGGGAGAAAAAAAGTCTTTGATGAAAAATGGAAGAATTATATACAATGTATGCATTCATAAACTTTTGGCCATCTTTTACATGATAATTTCATAAACAAGGCTGAAAGACATGGTATAGATGAGACAACGTTAAGCTAGATGGAAAAATTATTTGGAAAGACTAGTTTGATGCACAGTAGAAGAATGGCTTGTGATGAAGTCCTTTATCTGATGATGACTACAGAGATTTTTCTCAGACCAATGCCATCATTGTCATTGAACTCATTGTGACATTTTCAATGTCAGTACAAAAATTTTTGCAAGTAGATCCAGTAACAAATCTTGACAGATTAGTAACACTGAGCCCCAAAATATTAAATAAAATGAGAAACGAGAATGATGAAATTTCAGGAAAAAGATAACCAATGGGCAGAAATTTAAAAGCAAGGGAAAGGACAAGAAAACGTTTAGAGAAAACTAGGAGGAGTAATACTAAATTGATCTGTACTTGATCCACTGGTCATTTAAACTCACCAGTGATACCAGCCAATAAGAACCGCTGAGAGAAGGTGTTATGAAAGAGAATAAGATGGACTGACCTTTTTCCTAGTATTATTCCTGACAGTTTTTCTATTAAAACAGTTTTCTACTTTTCTACTTCACAAATGAATACAATGTTCTCAGCATCAACTTATAGTTACAACTTTAAAATGTGTGGCAGAAGTCTCAAGTTAAAAATTTGGCTTTAATGACAAAAAGATATTATAATAGTAAGCAGAGATCAGGGAAGTTTCAAATCACTATCAGGAGATATTTCTGTAACAGTAGGTTAGACAAATGTTTATGAGAGATGATAGTTAATCTTGGAACGAGTCAGAGAATTAACGAAGTAAGCTCTTGAGATCTTTTTCAGGTAAACTTTCTATGATTCTATATCTTTTCAGTCATCTTCCAACCATCTTTCAGGTGCTTCTTGTTTCTTTGGCAGAAAATGTATTATGTGTTTCATGAATAAATCATGTGCAATGTTTGGCATAAGAAGATGAAGTGAGAAGGTCACAGCACTTCTCAGATGGAAGATGATTCATCAACACAAATAAAGAGATAGACTGAAAACAAAAATGTCTGTTGAGAAAATCAGATGAACTTTAATATCTATACTGGAGATGTCACTTGATTTGGAAAAAAAAAAAATGAGTAAGGCCACATGGAAAATTAAATGAGAATTCATGCTTCATATGAAAACACATCATAGCAACGTCTCTGCACATGAAGAAAAACACGGTTTTCATAAAATAAATGAGTATTTTCTTCTCATGCAACTCTATGGTGAATGTATTTTATTATATTCTTCTTTCGCCTACTAAATAAAATAAAATCTATTCCTTTTCTTGACTACATTGGCATTCAATATTCTTACAGGTATGAGCAGACACTGTACATCATATACTGTCTTGCCAGTTAAAGAATGGTTAGCTATTAATTTTGAAACAAATTTTGTGTTGGATGTTAGCTAAGAACAATTGTTTTTCATTATGCTAGAGTTATATCTTAAGCATTACTTAGAACACTAGAAGTGTGAAACAATATTTAAGCTGAAACTACTCAAGGCTTCACCCACTCAAGGTGTTTACATTCTTCTCAACCTTCTTGCAGTAAAGAAAATAAAAATAATAATAATTAAAAAAAAGTGTAAGAGTTTTTTTGTTCTGTTTTTGTTTTTTTTTTTTTTAGGGAAAATTCACCATTGTAATTCTCTATAGGGGAAAAAAAGAAAAAAAAAGAAAAAAAAAAAAGGAATAGTAGCTTTTTTTGGTCTCCTGTTACATTTATAAAATGTATTATAAAAAAAAATCCCACAACTATGGAAAATCTTATGCCAGAATCAGCAAACTAAGCCCCACCTTGACATTTGTACATTGATGGTAATCAAGGCTAATCAGAATTGTCCCTGTAGCACATAGCAACATGGTAGTTTTTCTAAACATAATTACACCCTTAGGCCTTAATTCATTCTTTTGGAGGCACTGGGATTTCCCTCGACATGTTGAAGTTCAACTAGTTACACCTTCAGTTTAGTTCCTACAAAATGAAATTTTCTAATTGAATAAAACTCATGTTTATTGATCCTGTCTATTTTTGCTTTGCATTCCCTATGGTAATTAGTGTTTTGTGTGTACATCACTCATGAATTTTTGAACACTGCTTCTAGATATAATTTTTCTCCTTCATGTCTGTGATCTACTTCGTTTGTCCTGGAGTCCTTAACTAGTGGAAAAGTAATAGAGGATTAGACCTGTCAGATGTGTTATGAAAGTAACTTGTTGCATATCAAGAAAGTTTCTGCAAACTAACATTATCTGTTACAAGAATTTCAGTATAAATCTTACAGTGACATGTATTAGGTACAGGCTTATACTTGTTATTTAAAGAATTACTTCAATCCTGTGTTATCCTTCCTGTTATATACATGGTTAATATTGCAAAGTATGAGGAAAATAGATAGCAAGTAGCATTACAGAACTTCCATGGCAATTCTAAGCACTGTTTACCAAAATTTTCTATCGTATAATTTAACACTTATTAAATATTGATGCTGAGAAATAAAAAGGCTTGAGTTTTTTTGAAAATGTATTTAATTGTAAAGAGCAGTTTCGCTTCACAAAATGCTTTGAAAGTGTTACAACTTTTTTTTTTTTATTATTCATAACAAGTTCATATATTTACTTTGATTCACCAGTGCTCAAAAAACAGTGGTTTTGAGAATTGTTTAGCTTTATTTTATAAATATTTTTTCACTGACATGATTGCAAGGATGTGAAACATCCTCTGTTGGTTTCAGAGAAGCATAGAAAGGCTCATACTATACTCTGTACCAAAAGCTCAGACGTCAATTTCCATGGAACTTATGACAAGGTGGTGGAAAATTGTAGCCATATTTTGGCTTTTAAATCAAGGGAAAAGATCGTCATTGCCAAAAAACAATTCCCTCTGTGATTCTTTGCCTCTGTTATCTGCAGCATTCTGGCTGTTATATGTTTTCACTGTTCATTGTTCTGATTGGCAAAGGAAGTACAGGTCACTCTGCAGTGCCACCTGAATGCAGCTGCACAAGCTGTTCCTTATAATGAAGAGCTTGTTACACAATAGTGAAAAATCAAAGTGCACATTTCCTGGCAAGTTGAAAGGTATCACTTTCAACAGAAGGATAACTAATGCAAAGGGGAGAAAGAATCCTTTGCATTCATATCTCACTGTAAAAGGAACTATTGCATAAGTTTTGTATGCCCTAAAATGTGTTGAGGTCTGATTAATAAGGAAGCTGACACCACGAGAGGAAAAATGTTGTAGTGGATACAAAAAGTATTCTGATCAAATGAAAAACAAGCCCCGTCAATAAAGGCTTTAAAGAAACTGTCCTAATGCCTGCAACAAATGTGCCTGTCATTTGGGAGAAAGCTTAGGTAAAAGTGAATTACATTGTTCATGCATTTAGTAATATAGTTTTCCATATATCACATAGTAGAGATTACAGTGGACCGAAGAGAGAATAATAAGGATCTGACATTTTCTGTCTAGATAACATGAATTTATTTCCAAGAGTTTGAGTTCTATGCAATAGAAAGGTAGAAAGTTATTTCTGAAAATCTGCAAGTGATTACTGGTTAAATTATATGTTTAAATAATTAAGGTGAATTATTTACTCTCTTTTTTTTATTTAATTTTCATTTATACTTTACAGATACAGTGACATACTTCACTCCTGAAGATTTCTACTGATTCTTCTTAATTGAGCTGTCAAAAAGTCTTCTAAGGAACATTCAAAGACCAGAAATTTTAAGTGAAAGATTAGATTTCAGAAAATAAACTGAGTTTAGGAAGTAATTTAGCAAATCTAGCATATTAAGATAGGTTTAAGTGCAAGGAAGATTTTTAATGTGGTTCTGGCAGTTTTCCTATGCCATTATCCAAAGCAAACTCAACTTCCACTTGAGTATCTCATAGAATAAAATATATATTTGTCTGAGGCCCATCATGTCTTTTCATAACTATTACTGTTAAAGACACGTACAATCATACACTTATTTTCTGTTCTTTACTAAGTCTTCATTAATATTTAAGGATCATCTCACAGTAACACTTTCTTGACATTTGCTTCAAATCTCAGATTCTTACAATGATGTACAATAGACTGAGAGAGTAATTTAACTTTATCGTCTTGCAGAGATGATTTCAACTAGGTTCAAATTGGAGATAAAATAGATTTAAGAAGTATCTTAAACAGACAGTAGTGGATCATTGTGTTAATTGGAAGTGATGAAACTATTATATGTGATAGAAAAACTAATCAAGATTTATTAACTTCAGCTAACAAACCAGTTTGAGAAGGCTCTGGAGAAGTAGGATAATCTGATTTTATCATCTCTTGGACAGGAAGACTATCATTCAGAACAAATATCCTGTTCACAGTTCTCATTTGTGCTTCACATTACATTTGTTGCAGGTTTGCAGAAGTTCTGTAATATGTCAAGCTCCACTCCTTCATCTGGACAGTGTAATTCTCAAATAAACAAACATCCAATGAACAGTTTTAATCTAACTCTATCATTAGAGAACAAGCACATTAGGCTATTTGTATTTATCAAACTTCTCATATCCTCTTGTCATTGTTAATGAAGTATAACATTGCAGTTGCTCACGCATACAGGATTAGTGAAAAGCCATTTGTAAAAACTATTCCAAAGACTGCCCCTCTCCAAGACATTTTTCAAAATGTACCCCTGATATAACTGACTTCAGCTGATGAATTCTTGCTCCTTCCATCTGAATAGAACATTTGTTTTTTATAACAGTGTAGCGTGTTGATATTTAAATATTACAAAGAGATTAAAAGAAAAATAAAAGCTACTGAACTCTGTTCTGTTCTCCAGCTTTTTTATTTCTATTTTTAAGTGGTTTTCCCCTCAATTGTATTAGATAACTTCTGAAAGTATTTGACTTCAAGTAGTTTTTTTGCTTTTGTTATTGCACTATGCTTATAGTTATTAGCTAACCTTCAAGTCCCCCCTTAAAACCACAGATATTTGAATAGTTATATAGCTCTTACAGCAGAAGATGCAGGAAAAACAGCAGTGAATGGATTGAAGGGTATTACTTTGGTACTAATTAAGTCAGTGAAGAGTTGCACAGTGGTATTACAATACATTTCTACATAATAGTCATTTTTATCCTCAAGATTTCAGTATCTAAATTTATTTAATTTTGTATTTTCTGTATAATCAAGTCTCTTGAGTAATTACCTGGACTGCTAGTTATCAAAAAAGAAATTACCTTTGATACTTCCACAGACTGATTTTCAGACAAAGAAGACAATCTTTTCAGTGAGATTCTCAAGATCTATAAATATTTTATATCTACACAAGTGGGGTGAAATAAGGTTTAAGGAGCTTTACACTGTTATGGGTTGGCTTTCTTGACTTAGTTTAAATCTAAGTGATTATTATTACTGCTGTGATTTCAGTCATCGTTGCAAAGATGTACTACTCTACTGAGCAGGAAGTGTCTTCACACAGGGTGAGACTGGGCTCAATACATACACTGAGTAACCTATAACTTTATCAACTTTTCCATGAGTTGTTTGCCAACTCTTTAAAATTTGAAATTCTCTTCTGTCTTATCAGATTGACTTGCAAGCTGTGAATATGACTGCCAGGCTCTTATATAGATGTTCTTGGCAGCTCCTAGTAAAGTCACTTCATGTGAATGTTTATCTTCTTGGAAATGATATGCACAAGTCACAAATAACAGTATGATTTTTATTTTTTACACAGACTCCTGTGGAAATTTTTGCATTTCTTCTTTTTTCTGTTGTTTACAGTTTCCTCATAGAACTGCAAACATTCTTTTCGTACTCAAGTTATGCTATAAAAAGATAGTTATAGCCAAAGGACTGGAATTATGAGGTAGAAAAGGAGATGGATTCTCATAAAAAAGCTAGTGATCTTTCAAATATATTTACAAAAGCCCTGGACTCCACTTTAAAGCTGAGGAGCAGTAGGTGTTGCAGTGCGTACGTACAAACACAAACACACACACATACAAATAATTAAACAGTGTACAGAAGGAAAGGGCAGAGGTTACTGATCATCAAAATGAAAAGTGAGAAGCCTGAAGTCACATTAGAGCAGAGCTAGCTTGATAATATCTATTTAAAACTTTATGCTCCTCTTTAAATTATGAGACTACCATCTAAAATAGATTTTTGAGGCCTAGTTCTCAGAGACTGTCAGATGGCTCAAGGTAGATCAATACCAGTATTTTGAACGGTAACAGAGAAACACAAATGTCTATCTTGTTTTTACTCCAAATGTGGTACATAGGGATATTTAAATTGTGGGATTTTTGTTTGTTTGTTTGTTTTTGTTTGGTGAGTTTTTGACACTTTCTGCATTAAAAAGATCTTCAGTAACTAGAAACTGTAAAAAAGACTGAGGGTATGACAAGTCCAGGAAAAAAGTCCAAAAAGTACATGCAATGAGATATACTGAGGGAGAAGTGAAACTAGCAAACTAGCTTATCAAGACAAAGAAAGAAAGAGCTGCCAAAAATATCCAACAAGTGAAAACAAGGCTTGAGGAATTAGCCAGGGATGAAAGATAAGGGGATGGTCACAATCTTTATTAGAATTTTTTTATGAGGGATTTCTTCAGTGTTACGAAAAAAATCGTAATTTGTCTAAGTTTAAATTAATCTAATATTTTTTCTCGTATGAAGAACTGTTCGAAAATACAGCATCGAAAAGCAGAATTGATAAATTAAAGTGGTGACTTTTTACAACAGACTATTCATCCCATCCTTGGGGTTTGTCTTCAATTTGAAGTTATACAAATTAGATAATAAACTTTTGAATTATGAGAGGATACTTTTGAATTATGAGAGGATACTGGCTGTACAAGATAAGATAGTTGAGCATCTCTCCTATTAGAGGAGGAAACAGGATTATTCAGCCTGAGAAGAGGAGGCTTGAGAGGGTTCTTATCAGTTCTATCAATACCCAAAGAGAGGAAGAGAGGACATAGCCAGGCTCATTTCATCAGTAACCAGTGCCAGGGCAAGATGCAACAAGCATAAACTGGAATACAGGAGGTTCCCTCTGAACATCAGGAAGATCTTCTTTACTGCGTGGGTGACAGGGCACTGGCATAGGCTGCCAAGACTGGCTTTGAAGTCTCCTTCTTGGAGAACTTCCAAAGCATCTGGACATGGGCCTGGATGCACTGTTCTGGGTGTCCCTGCTGGAGAAGTGATTGGACCAGAAGACATCCAGAAGGCCCTTCCCACCTCAGCCATTCTGCAATTCTGTGATTCCATCACCTCTGTTTATTTTGAGTCTTTCTTAATATACTTCATAGTTTATTCTGTAATTTAAAATCTATGAGTTTGGATAATGTACATATACATCATATACTTTTTGTTCAGCATTAAAAATAAAATTTAATAGCAACTAATTAGAGAAAAGCATATAAATCAAATATTAGAGTTGAAAGCCTAATTAATAACATCACTTTATTGTAAATGAAGTTATGAGCAATTGCTTACTCAAATTTAATTACTATGCATTTCAATAAGATGAATTTACAGCTTCAAAATTATAGCTTCTCTTTCCAATATTCAAACTGTGGGGATCTCTTTCATTATGCTAAAAGCACATATATTCCATATGGAGCTTCTGAATAATAGCATTTGGATCTGTAGCAGAAGTGTTTAGTAATCTTATTTAAATGTGATTGAAGGAATTATTTGAAATAATAAAAAATGAATGTGGCTATAAAATGACTGACTATTATGGAAACTAAAATGGCTAACTGATATCTGATTATGAACCAAAATAACCATCTCATTTGCCTTAGTATTGAATAAAAATAAAATTCTACATCATAAGATCCTTTCAGCTGCTGAAGGGTTTGATTATAGTCATTATAATTACTATAACCACTCTGTATCTGGCCTTATATACATCAAGAATTACTTGATTAAATATCTCTGAAAAATATTTGCATGAAACTTGAGATTTTAAGGAAAAAAAATGTTTTAACATCTTTTGCAAATAGAATTAGTAATAGAAAGACTAAATTTGAACAGGTATTTCACAGCAAAAAGATAAAAAACAGCTGAAGAGGAACAGTAATACATTCTTATTATTACAAGCTCAAGTATTTGATTATTGAGCTTTTTTTTTTTAAGTTGGAATAAACATTTGGAGCATAATAAAAAGCATAAAACTTCATCACTTTACTATGTACTGTCCACACAGTCAGATGCACCATACAGCCAAGGATATTTGTCAATTATCCCATGGCAACGTGCACCAGAAGCTTGGAAACATGCACTTTCTCCACCACTGTGTTCGTACAATAGGATGGCAGCAAATTCCCTGCAATGCTTTTCAAGAGAGAATACTACAAGGAAAAGTGGCTTCATAGCTATTAAGCAGAATTCAGCACAGACAATTTCTGGTTACCTTTATCCTTTTTGCATTGGCCTTAGATGTAAGCGTTTAGTCATTTTTTAATAGACTTTTGTTGTTTTATTTTCACATTTTTAAAAAGACATTTTTTCCTCGGCAGAATTTCTCAGTGTATTTCTCTATGGGCCACAATGCCCATAAATAACTTTTGGTGAAATTTCATCCATTTTTTCCTTCTACATCAAAATAATGAAAGATTATTTGTATCAGAATCATAAAATGATGTAAGTCGAGTATAGAGCTTGCATTTTCCTGTTTCTGCACATACATAAAACTCAACTACATTACTTCCCATCTGCACTGTGTGCCAAGTGCTTCATTTGCTAGTGCAGGTATTCTTTCCAGGATCAGCTATATATGCATCCATCCTCTTCTACTTATTATGGGAAGTAGATGAACTTCCTTTTCCTGATGTTTTCCTCTGAAGTAGGATTAGAAAAGGCCAATAGTAATGGCTCTACATGAAACCCTGCTGTTTTCTGGTCAGACCAGACTTCAGATTGTCCTAACCTATGTCCATGAGACTCATGAAGCTTTCAGTTATCAATTTGGTCTCTCTAAACCTGTAAAATGACAGAACTGTGTGTTTTATGGCTCAGACTTATCCAAACACCCCTGTTCCAAAGTTTGTTGATATCACATATTTAAATAGTGCTACATTTTTTTTCATTCTTTCGTTAGAAGGACAGTAGATATATCTTTAAAAATTTTCAATATCAAAAGCTGTCTAACTGACTTGAAAGCATTACCCAATAACATGTTTTAAGCTGACTTCATGACACTGTGATAATTTAATACTGAAGGACTGAAAAAGGTTCATCTTGTTTGCAAGAATCATAGAATCATAGAATCACAAGGTTGGAAACGACCTATAAGATCATCTAGTCCAACCATCTCCTCATCACCATTGCCACCATATGTTAATAATATGTTAGGAATTTTATGAACTTTCTGCTGATCATTCTAGGGGGTCTTAATTTTTCATTATATATTTTTGCTGGTGGATTACAGAGATTTTGTAGAACACATCCTAAGTGTTCAGTTTTTGAGATGCATTCAATTGCATCTGCAAGTATACTGCATTTCTTTAGGAGATTATAATTCTCAAAATGGTAAGCCTCCTCTTCTCTACACATATTTTTAATGTGTAAATTCATCTGTGTTCAAGATGAGTTTTCTTATATAACAGCAATTCAAATGATCAACAATAGAAGCACTTATTTTTTCACACCAGACTACTGGCAAAAAAAAAAAAAAAGAAAACAGATAGCTTGCACTGGATGTCACAACTTAGTACGACACTATTTGCATATGAAAGAACATAAGGAAATTGTCATGTCTATTGTAAGTTCAATTGGTCATATCCCACCTGTCTGCTTCCAGTAAGCTATATTACAGAAAGGAAACACCTGTTAGGAAATGCCTCTCCCTTTTTCAGACCTTTGAGATCCCTAGTAACAGACATATGGGAAAGGTTTCATATCTGTTAGGTTTATCAAATTTACCCAGAGTGACTTTTAAATAGATGATAGATGCATTCATTTGTTTAAAAATAAAAAGAAAAGAATCTAAGATTTCCATGCACATGATAACCACCTTAAATTTACAGCTTTGAAAGTCACAACTATTATATTTAAAAATTAGTGAGTATATACAACGTATATTTTTGATTCTACAATCCATTCTTAAACTGTTAGATTTTCCATTTTTTTTTTTTTTCTGCTTCCAAAAAACACAGGAGTTGTACAGACATGGTAAGCACTTATTCCACACCCTTACAATGTAAGGGAGTAAGGTTATAATGTAAGTGAAACTTCATAGTAACTTTAGGTGAGAGGAAATAATCTCAGCTGATAATTGAATTCATACATAAAAGACAATAAACTCCTTTATTAACAGAATAACTCACTTCAATGCTGAAAATCGCCTGCAATTATAGTTTCTCTATCTTCTGTGCTATACTCTGCTCTCTCTTATATGAGGAATTTATTTTGGAATTACAAAAGCTTTTTGTGTAGATTCGTCAATTTGTGATAAATTTAACTTTTGGACAATCTTAAGAAAAGCTGTGCCCAGTAAATTAGCTTCAATGAACTTCAATTACATTGGTACCATCATCTATTTTCTCATCTTATTCTCTTAATGTCAAGGAAGTACTCAAATGTAATAGCCCAGTGATGGATTTTTGGGTACCCACTCCTCAATGCCATGAACTGAAAATGTAATAGTGTTAGACTCTAAAATCAGTAGCACTGCAGTATCAGTGGAAAACTGTGCATAAGCTTCTACCTCTTTGACACGTTGCAGATGTTCAGTAGAAAATTTGAGATTTAATGATTTCAGAGATGTGATGCTGGACTGTACTATCACGTATGTATCCAAAATTAGGTGGTTGCACTTTGAGTTAGAAACATGTCCAAAGTCTGATGATAATTACTTGATAAATACCTCAGAAAAAGCAAGAATTGAATATGTGGTGAGGAGCAATTATAATTCATTTCCAGGAGAACATAACTACTTCAAGAATGCAATTAATTGTCATTATCATCATTTTTTTAAATGCTTTTGAGCATAAAAAGGCATACTTTATTCAAATGATCTCTTCCAACTAGCAAGTACCAACTGAGGCTATTCTTGAAAAACATTTAGGGTACCCAAAAAGATGTTAAAAGCTAAAAGTAACTCACACAGCTGCTTGATACAAGGCATACTTCTGAGAAGGATGCTAAACTGTGAAGTAACTCTAATTGACACTATGTTCATATTCACAGGAGAACTGCACATAAAGGAAACATCTCTTAAGCTAAATTCTCATTAGAGTGTGAATAAGAATGAGAACACAGCTGCGATTCAAAATCATGTTACTTGTCAAGTATATTAGACTTACATTTTCTTTCCTTCCTTGACACCAGAAAATTAGAAAATGAAGCAGTTGTCAAAGCATCAAGTATTTCAACTTTGAGTCATTCATATGAAAATCCACTGATTTCTCTCAGGCACGGAGCATGCAATATGTGTAGTACTTAACAATGAACTAATAAAATGTGTTCATTTCAAATTTTTTACTTTATTGTATATGAAATTTCACTTTTCCAGGAATCACAGGCACTGCCATTTGTCCTTATCAGTGAGACATGTAACTGTTCTGGGAAAATGCACTAGAATAATTAGTCTCCATAAGAACTCAAGGGGCCTCATCTGAGCCACCAAGTACTACTGGCTTGTTACAGAGTGGGGACAGAAAATGGTTGCCATCAGCATGATTTTTCTTATTTTAATCTGGTATTTGTGAAATGATATTAAATCTTCTTTAGGTGTTAGAAAAAGCTGTAAGCACTAGAAGCACAGCAAGCACTGAAGTGTGCCAGGTCTGCAAGCTATAATGATTTGAAGCTTTTTATTACAGATAACAACTTAGTCAGATTATAATGCAACTCATGAGTTTTGAGAAATGCAACCTGAAGTTACGACATTTTATTTCTTAACATTTGAGTGCTGTTCTCTAATACATGAAGTGACTGCACGCAATTCTTGCAGGTTTGTACATGTTGGTCTGCCCCTTCGGCAGCATTACCATGCATGAGTTCTGTAGGCAAACAGAGCTCCATTAGAGGAATAAGCAACGAAAAACAAAGAGTAAATTTTCTGTAGAAACAAACAAGCAAAAAAATCTAATGTGAAAGAACACTGTTATTTACCAGGTAGTGCCATGTTTACTGACCTACAGGAACAAGGCCACTGACTAGTGAATATACTATTTAGTGGTTGTTAAATAGATTAAAAAAAGGTTCTACCTCCCTCTAATGTTAATTGTCAAGGCACTTGTTAGCAATAGAGAATGAGTACATTGTCTGTAATTACCTATTTGATACTACATTTCTGTTATCCATTGCTACCTTTCTGATCAGCTTCATAGGTTTCATAAAATGGTAAAGAGCAGAAGCCTAATAGAAAATGCAAAAGAACTTGCTGAAAACTGTTCCAATGAGAAGCCTTTTTGCAGAAAAATAAAAATTCAAATAAAAAAATGGACATCAAAATCACAAAATATTTGATTCTTTAGACAATAACATGAATTATAGCTTTCTGCTTTAAAACACAGCTGCAACGATAACAACAAAACCAACCAACCATATAAGGACAACACACAGATTCTCAGACATTCTGTGTTTCTGGTTTTAAATCAAAATTCAGTTGAAAAGTATTCATGCAATATTTGAACAGTTTGAAATTAGCACTGAAGGTTGATTTAATCAAATAAAATCTTTACTTCCTATTTCTTGTCCCACTGAAATTTCTTCATTAGAACAGAAAATAAATTTGAAGGGCACTCACTAAAAAATGCATTATTGCTTAGTATTAAAAATTGTAAAGTCATTTCAATAGGTGAAAGTCTTATTCATTCTACATTCCATTCGTGCATATGGTTTGGTAGAAGATATATGAAGATACTTTTTTAATTTTATAAACCCAGTAGCAACCCAAAAAGAATATAAGAATGTTCAAGGACTTCTTAAAGTTGTCATCAATGCCTTCATATCTAATCTTATTATTTTAGAGAAAGCCATTGATAAGTTTAAACTCATTTGAGAGTAGATGTTAAAAATCAACAAAAGAAAAAGACTTTAAAATATCAGAAATAAGCTTTCAAATTATACTATTTCTTTCATTTACTGAATTTACCTTCAGCTCAATACATCTGGTGATTATTTTTCAACTTTCATGGGCACAGAGTCCTAATGAAAGTATAGTCTGAGACAGTATGAGGTATACACAGAAATCAATTTTATAAAGGAATAAAGTAGTATCCGTTACAAACCATACAAGATCATATGCAAATTCCTGTTGTATGATCTGTTTTAGGACAGATAAAAAATTTTTGTCTAAAAGCTAGGTTTGAAGCTTAATACTGAAAACCTATGTGAGATGTTGTTGATGTTTAGGGCCAAACATCTCTGTATCTTCTTGCTCTGAAAGCAATCATCTGATACCTCCACTGGGATCTCAAAAACTTAATGGAGTCAAGTAAAATATCCATGTGGATGTGAAGCTAAAATACTGATTAACCAAAATAGAATACCTTTTCTTCTGTTAGGTTTCATTCAGATTCTATTGGTACTAAACACTTTTGTGTCTAAACACTTTTCATTGCTTAGTAATGCAGATATCAGTAATCAAAGTGGATCAAACACAAGTTTAAATTTGGAAGGAACAGTTAAAATTATTAACAGAATTTTAAATCAAAAGCTATTAGAATAAAGTAAACATCTGTAGAACACCGAGCAGTGCTTAAAGGTAAAGTATACATTTCTATCATCAACTAATTGTAGAATTTAGGTGCTTTACCTACAAGTCAGTGATCACTGACAATGGTATGTTTCATTAAATTCCACTATTCTTCTGAAATACCTCTTCAGGTGTCATTGCTTTAAACTAAGAAGTAGAAAAGTAAAAATAAAGACAAATGAAACTTTTACTGACTGTTATTAACTGTTATTAACCTAAAGCTAACATCGTGTAAATAAACACATTCTACTTTGCTCAGTATATTTAAACTACAGTGTTACTTAAATAAAATAGCAGTGAGTCAGAGCAAAGTATGTGGTAAACACTTAAAAGATTCTTTGGTTCCAAAAGATTATCTCTTTTCTGGTTTATAGTTAAAGTTTTCAACGATACAATATACTGAAAAAGAATAAAAAGAAAATCATGATATTACTTTTGAACCAGCAAATTTTTCTTAAGAAAATGCAGGAACAGATATTTTATTTATCTGCTTTTTTATCAGAAAAAAAAAGTTGAAAACAGAAAGATTTTGAGGATATAAACCAAGCAACAAGGATTAAAACAGTAATCTGTCACCTTTCTGAAATGAAACAGATGGACAAGATCAGCAATGGAAGAGTATACTGAAATAACCTTTTATATGCAACATTCAGATAATGTTTTTCCTTAATCCTTTTAGACATTTATCCCTAAATTAAGTTTGTATTTTATAATTCTGCATAATTTGCTATACAGCACTTTCTTGAGTACAAATGCTTTCAGGCAGTATGCGTGCAAAAGTGTAATAAATACCTGAAACTGAATTAGAACAAATGAATCAGAACACTTTGAGAAGGAAAAACAATTTTCTAAGAGGATTTTAGATGGTTATGGTGATACAAAAAGGTATTAAATTACCCGTAAGAAAACACAGCGTAAGTCAAATGCACCATCAGTAAAATAAAAATGATCTGATTGTCTAGGTAAGAATTAAAGGAGAGAAAGAAGATAAAATATCAAAATAAATATCTAAAGGGAATTGGGAGGCAAATGGATGAGGCCAGGTTCTTCTTGGTGGGACATAGCAGTAGGACAAGGTGTAATGACCTAAAATTTGAACACAGGAAGTTCCGTACTGACATGTGGAAGAACTTCTTTGCAGTAAGAGTGAAGGAGCACTGGAACAGGTCACCCAGAGAGGTTGTGGAGTCTCCTTCTATGGAGATATTCAAGACCCATTTAGATGCCTATCTGTGTGACACACTATCATGATTTAACAGGGAGATTGGACTTGATGGTCCCTTCCAACCCAAGTGATTCTGTGATTCTATAATTCTGTGAAGCTATAATCTCATTTTCAAAAAAAAAAGGTCCAGCTACTAGCTCCACTTCTATCACTTTTTATCACTCCAATGGTTTTTTGTTTATCTAAAGGTAGTCTTAGCTTGAATCTTCATCTCTCAATTAAACAAACAGACAAACAAGCAAACAAAAAACCCACCACAAACAAATCCATGTGCCAAACCAAGCAACCCAAAGCATTTTAGTTTCTTCATCATTAGACTGCTCAATTTTTAGTGACAGTATTCACTTCTGGTAAACCAATAATTCTCAAGTCGGATGAAATATGATTTAAAAACAGACCTAAAAAATATGTTATTTTAGTTAAGATTTTTATAAACATTGGAGCTTGCCTTAGATCAAGTAGAAACGTGCTTAATCCCTGACTCCAATACTAATTACAGCAGACAGATTTTTGACAGAATATTAAGGGAACCTTGTATCTATCTAATCCAGCCGTATGTTCTGCCTCCAAGAATATTACAGATGTCCCTCAGAAAAAATCATATTACTCACTTTGCTCTCCATTCTACACTATTCCAAATCAGAAGACCTTGTTCTTCTTCCTTAAAGCTCATATTCAGTTTATTTTCTGAATACTGTTTTTACAAGTAAACTTACTTTTATGATCTGCTTATCACTGTTTTTACCCAAGACAAAATAACTAACAAGTGATTTTACTTTATTTTGTTTGCTATATATGTTATATATTTATATACATTATATACATTGTATACGCAGACACATTAAAACCAAGTGAATATAGACAGTCTAAAAAGTAGTTTTTGTAAATACCTTGATAACTGAAAGAAAACTCAGCATAATCCAATCCATAATAAGTTCTATCTTATGCATGTTATTTTATCATTGCAAATATTTCATAAGAAAAAACCAAAATAGTATTTCAAAATCTCAGCACTGAAATCATTGTTATTTTTGTCCCTTTATCTGACATTTGTCTAATAAACAGCTGTGATATTTTGATCACCAATTCTCTGTCCCAAATGTATTTTCTTTCCTGAAGAGCCTTCTGAAAGGACTGCTCTGAAATTAACAGTCCTATTTAATTATGTTGGTCCATGGCATCAGAGGTGACTGTTGAACTTTCCTAGGATGTCATTTCATTTTGTTGCTGCGTAACAGATGGCAGCAAAAGGCAGTCTGACAAAATGCATGGAAGTGTGTACGAAGCAAAAGTGTGTAACTGAATTCCTGCATGTGCATAAGGGAGACTTATGGACATTCATTGATGCTTGTTGAACATTTAGCTAGACCAAACAGCGAACATCAGCTTGGTGGGTGAGTTGGTGGGTGATGCATTTCAGCAGTGGTGACAGTGATGTGAAAGACAAGCCACATTCTGGATGGCCATGCAGATTTTTACAAACGTAACATGCAGGCTCTTGTTCATCAGTGGCAAAAATGTATAGATAATAATAGTGATCATGATGAAAATTAGTACTTTGTAGCTAAGAATTTGCTCTACCTAATCATGTTGGTTGGTTCTTTTTTTTTTTTTTTTCCTGTGCTCTTTGTATCTGTTGTAGTTTCCATGGAAATAAAGAGAAGATATTATTTTTTGGAGTGTCCTATCGATGTAAGGAAACCTGCCACCAATCATAGCAATTGCAATTGCAATACAGTAATTCCATAAATTACCTGCAAAACTTTCTCTTATCAAACCCATCATGAGATCAAGTTCAAATGTTCAGAATACTTACCCAGTCCTCCTTTTCTTGTTTTATCTACATCAACAAAGGTAAGTAAAGGATAGGTTTGTTAACTCCAAAAGAGTTTGGAAGTCAGAGGAATATGTAATTACCTTTATGGTTGGACTTGTTGCTCAAGTCTGATTACAAACTAATCATTGGAAATTTCTTCCCATCTAATTTAATGACTTCAGTCTCAGGCGTGAGTCACTGATAAAAAATTGTTATTCTAATCTTTGAGAAGAGTCACCACTTTTGTAATTGACAAAGAGTTGAGGATTCTTTGAACACATTACTTAACACTGTCCTCTAAATTTTCCATCAAGCATTAGCTGCGCCAGCAGAAAACAAAAACAAAAACAAAACAGTGTAAGCGTGTGTGCATCTATAAATACATATACATGAAAAGTAGCTTTTAAAAGAACAGTATAAATAAAAGATGCCAGTATATTCCTCTCAGCTCTCATGGGACTCTCAGCTTTCATTTGATTTAATTAATACTTTACAAGCAGAGTTTGTGAAGCCAATGATACAAGTTGTTGTGGCTTGTTTATACTTAAGATACTGCATCGATAAAAATAGCTGCTTATATTGCTTAGAGTAAATAATAAAATTCTTACTTCATAAATAACATTTGCACAACACAAAAACATCTTCATAACAGTTTAAAGCAGAAAAATTCTTGTGTTGAAAAATTCTGGTGGAACTCTATAAAACACTTCAAGTTAGAAACACCATCACATGGTTTTTCTACATGGTTCTTTGATACTTTAACAATACCAAGGGTTTAGATCTGACTGTGGAAACTGATCTTTGAGAAGTTATTGTCCAAGTGAGTTAATAAACATTCACTCTAATACTAGTTTCAGTCAGAGAAGCCTTATCTGTCTATGACTGTTATCTAAGTCTAAATAATAAAAAAAGTGTTGAAAATAAAAAAGAATAGAAGAAAAGAAAAAAAAAAAGAATACTCCTAAACCTAAAGAATCAGAAGCTCAGCCTGGTTACCTTCATAATGGTTCACATCGGCACTACCCTGTAGTATTCTCTTGTTCAGATGGAAGCCACGCGAATCAGAGCTATCTGTAAGAATCTATTCAGAAAACCCCAACAGTTACCTAACTGAAACCTCAAAATGAAGCAACTTTTCTATTTCCAGAATTTGAAGTTTGCCTTTTCTGTTTTCTTATTTCAACCTTAGTTTTTCTGACCAGTCTTTTCTCCCTCTTTGTGTGTTGTTCAAAGGAGAACATGAAAAACAGAAAAACATTGCCTAGTTTTAAAACTATATTCAAAAAACAGCCCCATAAAGCCTCTGATGACATACAGTATTTCATCATCTTTCACCATATCACAGAATGACCAAGGAAATCTGCAGTTTCATGCATGCTAAAACACTTACTGAAATTAAAACATTATCCGAGAGATATACCTTAGAGTATGAAGTGTGGGAAAAGATCTAAGACATTACCAGCTATAATGGGAATGGATACAGTTAAGTAAGTGTCTTCAAAAAGTTTTCATAGTTGTCTGAGGCCATCCAGAAAAGACTGCAAAGTATAATTAATTTGGAAATCTTTATTCTGCTTCTTAGAAGAGGAACTGTTGGTTGACTGATGCTCACTAATTGTTCACAGCAATGAAGTCACCTGCCACATAGATGTATTAAATGACACATTAACTACTCCTGAAAAATGAGATGGCTGTATGATAGAATGATAGAATCACAGAATGTCTCGGGTTAGAAGGGACCTTAAAGATCATCAATTTCCACTCCCCCACCACACCTCACCATGGGCGTGGATACTTTCTACTAGATCAGAGTGCTCATCCAACCTGGCCTTGAATATCCCCAGGGATAGGATATCCATAACTCCTCTGGGCAGCCTGTTCTACTGCCTCACCACACTCATGGTGAAAAGCATCTTCCCATCCTCTTTTAATTTCAAACTACTATCCCTTTTCTCTACACTGAAACTTTCCTCCTCGTCTTTCTTGTAGGTCCACCTGAAGTACTGAAAAACTATAAGGTCTTCCTGAAGTTTTCTCTTTTCTAGACTGAACTGCCAGATAAGGTTACATGAAACACTTATTCAAGCTAAAATATTCTGATAGATTAGTTAAGAAAGTTTGAGCTACTCAGAGAAAAATTCTTCAAAGCAGACCTTATCAAGACTGAGTGTTTTACTTAACACTAGTTTTTCTCTGCTGATGAATACTTTGAACATTTTTAGCTCATACATAAGTAATTAAGAAAATTAACGTCGTGTTTATGATCTGATAGCTCAGAAGTAACGTAAGAAACTAGCATGAGTAATGAAAGGGCCCACAGTAATAAAATCTAATGATAATATTTATTATCTATACCAGGATCCCAGCAACTGAAAATTTCAAAAGCTACTTTGCTGACAGATTTGCCTGTTCTTATTTTGCTGCCCTGGTGTAGGCTGCATGTTAATGGAAGTGACTAGGTTTGGTTAACCCAGAGAGATCCATGAGATGTATGAAAAGACTTTGGCACTGAAACAGATAATGCCAGAACACTTCATTTTTTACCAGTAAAGATTTCGCAATTGGAAAATTTATAGTCCTGAATTAGCACAGTACTGTTAAGAGAACAGATATTCCTGTATAATCACTCATAAGAATTATTGCCTTGGAAATTGATTCACTATCTCCAAACACACATATCATTCCACCTCCACTCCTATTTGATCTAGAAGAAAGCATCCAAGTCTGAACTGGGGACTGTCATGGTCATATCTCAAAGATAAGTGAATTATTATTTTTTTGAAGCTTTAAACAGTCACAGATCCACAACAGACCAACAGCTGTTTGAAATACATCAGTTTTGCTAAGCAAACAATTGAGGCAAAAGTCCTGTCTCTACAGTGGACTACTGAGGCATATAAAAATTTTAATAGCACTATCCAACTCATATTGTTGTTTACTTTTGTAAAACATGGGGCCTTTTGGACCAGCATCTTCATTTTACTAGTGAAAACATTCAAGTGTAGGGAAGAAAATGGAAGAATGTTATTGATTAAATGTGCCTCCTCTGAAAATAAATTCACAAATATGCTTACTATGTAAACATATTTATGTAATTAAGAGGAAAAAAAAAGAGAAAGAAAAACAAGAAAAAAAAAAAAAAAGAGGAACCAAAGAAAATGAAATTACAAAACTAAAATATGAAAACGAAAAAGTCACTTAACTATAAGGAAGGACATAACAAATCTCTAACTTTTCCAGAAAATATTTTTAACCATTTTCAATTTTAAAGTTATTTCTTTTTTCCCCCAAGAGATTTTAGTTTTGGAGTGGGGAAAAAAAAAAAAATTGAATATTTCCACAGAGTTGCAGGTTCTGCAATTATGATAAACATTTTTATAAGCATAGTCATAAAAATGGATCCATAAGTGAGAAAACGAAAATTCAGAACTCAAGTGAAAAGAAATAACTTTCAATAGGAGATTTAATTATAAAAGCAGACCTATTAAGATAATTCCAGTACTTTTGAAGTTTCTTAGTTTTTCAGCAACAAAAGTAATTTAATCATACCAACTGAGAAAAATAAGTGAAATTTGTTATATTGGTGTTATCCACATGATTAGAAAAGTTTAATCACTTTTACTACATAGTAAGACAAATAAAACAAGATATTTGCAGGAAAGTAGGTTTTCAAAACTTCAAAAAGTCTACCTAATAGAGCAACTTAAAGGTCCTAATTTTATAAAATTAATCACTCACTAATAATACTATTTTCTGTATTTTTTTGGATCCTCCTCTAGCTCTCTTTCCCTCATGAAAACTAGCTCTCCTTGCCTATTCTACCAGGATTCAAATGGACCCTGCAGGATTGCCACCCATTAGATCAATCTGCCCAAGGCCCCATCCAACTTGACTCAGAATGTCTCCAGGGATAGAGCATCCACAACATCTGAGATAACCTCTTCCAGTGCCTCACGGTTCTCTGAGTAAAAAATTTTCTCAGAATATATAATCTCAATCTCCCTTTTTTATTTTAAAATTTTTCTCCTTTGTCTTATCACTATCACTTATCACTATCACTTATCACTATCACACTGCGTAAAAAGTCAATTTCAGTCAGTCTCATGGCAGTTTATAAGCTTTGTTTAAGCATTGCAAGGCCTCTACGAGCTCCTCTTGGAGTCTTATCTCTCCCGAACAAGCCCAGGTTCCTCAGCCTATCTTCATAAGAGAGATGCTCCAGCCCTCTGAACATTTTTGTTGCCCTCTTTTGGATCTGCTTCAACAGCTCCAAATTTTTCTTGAGCAGGGAGCCCCATGCCCGGATGCAGTACTCCAGGTGGAACCTCATGTGGCAGAGTAGAGGGAGATAATAATCTCACCCTGTTGGCCATCCTTCAGATGCAGCTGAGGATGCAGTTGGCCTACCGGACTGAAAGTGCACACTGTTGTCTTGTGTGAAGCTTTTCATCCACCATAACTCCCAAATTCTTCTCTGCAGGGCTGATCTCAGTGAGCTCTTCTCCCAGTCTGTATACATACCTGGGACTGCCCTGACCCAAGCACAACATCTTGCACTTGGTCTTGTCAAATTTATTAGGTTCACATGGGCCTACTTTTCAAGCTTGTCCAGGTCCCTTTGGATAGCATCTCTCAACAGCACCATTCAGCTTGGTGTCATCAGCAAATTGTTAAGTAATTCAAGTTTTACTTGAATTTCCCATAAAACTTTGTAGTTCATATAGATATAATTGTGGGATAATGGTTTTGTAGAAATCTCCTGTTAAAATGGTTCTTTTTTTCTTCTTCTGTTTGGACCTTGAGTGTTGTTTCACCTTAATCTGATTGGGAGAATTTGTAAATCTGGTCACCCCTTCCACCCTTCATGGGCAGGACATGATACACCTTGCACTTAGTCTTGCTGAATCTCTTTTGATTTAGATGGGCCCATTTCTCAAACTTATCTGGTTCCCTCTGGATGACATCCCTCCATTCTGTGGTATTAACTGTACTACTCAGCACAGTGTCATCAGCAAACTTGCTGGGGATGCACTCAATCCCACTATCCAATTCACTGATAAAGATGATCCAGCTCAAAGATGAAGAGGGACCCCTGGAAGACACCACTTGTCACCAGATTCCACCTGGACGTAAGTCCATTGAACACAGTCCTCTGGCTGAGAACATTCAATAAATTCCTTATCCACTGAATAGTCCACACTTCCAATCAGTATCTTACCAACTTAGAGATAAGGATGTGACATGGTACCCAGGTAGATGACATCAGTTGCTTGTCCTTTGTCTACTGATGTCATCACTCCAATATAGAAGGTCATCAGACAGCTCAGGCACAATCTGCCCTTGGTGAAGCTGTGCTGTTTGTCTTGTATCACCTCCTTGATTTGTATGTGCATTAACATAACTTCCAGGAGGATCTATTGGTGTTGAAGACAAATAAGACCACGAAAGAAAATCTTTTTTCTTTTTTTTTTTTTTTAATAAGAAATAACCTTAATTATAAAATACCTATTTAAAAAAAAAAACAAAACCAAAAGAAAATAAAAATAATTTAAACAAAAACAAAATAACAACAACAAAAAAAAGGGTTTTGTTCCAATTTTTATATATGAAGTAATAATGGAACCCAACAAACTCCAGTTGAAATTTCTATAAGGCAATCAAATATGGAGATGATTGCTAAATAAAAATCAATATAGATTCAATGTTACAAATTAGTTACACAATTTATTGTATGTATGTGGTATGCAAAACTCCAGTTATAATCTGGAAATTTTCAATTTATACATTCTACGCAGTACAGCAAAGAAACAAACATGCAGATGAAAACTGGTGAACAGATCTTGGTTGGGAAGAATCTTAAATCTTACTTCTCTAGCCCTTCTAATTACATTTACAGCATGTTTCCCCAGTCAATTATTATTAATAATTATTAGTAATGTCATATTTAACTTTAATTTGTCAAATTAATGTTTAGTGTAGAACTGACCTAAGCTGGCTATACTACGTATTTTATCCTAGAAAGTGTTTACACTACAGTCTTCTTAACTTGTTTAAGTTACCATATTTTTATATCTGCATGGTGAAAAAAAATATGAAAAAGGAATGGTTAATAAAGAGTAACACCTTTTTTTTGTTGTTGTTATTTAAACAGACAAATTAACAGCTGTCCATAACAGCTGCCAGCCTTCTAATTATTTGACAGATGTATTATCCATGTAATTTTACATTTGCAAAAACCAGCTGCTTCCCATGTTGCTCTAACCAGTTTCTCCCTGCTCAGCATTCTGTGATTTGCTTTAAACTAAGGCTTTTGTTCTCCTGAACATTCCATTATTTGTATTTACAAAATCGTCAGGCAAAGCAACAGATATTAGGATTAGAATTGGAATTCGACCGCACACTTCTTTGAAGTATTTTCCTGTTAGACTCAAAGATAAGAATATTACAAGTGGCATTGTCTTCATGTCTGTATAATGTTTGCATATACCTTTTCAAAGATGAATTAAAGCCACAAAAATCACCTTTTCTTGTAAACTCTTGTTCAAATTTAGAAATTAATTTGCTTTAGAAATTAAAGAAATGCTATATTCATTTTCAGTAAAATTTGAGTGCATCTGTTTTGTCCCTTGAAGTATGGACTACTTCCTGGAATTGTACTGGAAAACTGGAAAAGAAAACAAACTGCAATGTTGAATTCTAAAATTTTCTGGGCCAAATCTTACAAAATGCTGAGCATGCTGTTACTGATCCAACCAAACAATTAGGTCCAGAAATTACAACAACTGTTCAGCCTCCAGGGTGAGGGAGATGTCTCACTTGATTCAACTGGGCATTTCCAATATTTAACCTTGAGTCCCAAATCCTTGCTTTGCTGGATTGAGTCCAGAGCCTGTAGTGTATTGTTAGATAGACATATGAATGAGCTACAGAGTGATAGTGTCCTCAGTTTCAGGGTTGTAAAACTCATTTTTTAACATTGGTTGAAACAATAACAGATGACAGAGAAATGAAGTCTGTATATTTCATGTACGACGAGACACAAGGAGGAGCAAAGTTCCCAAAGCCTGTTGCCAGAGATCTAGCATAGAGGTAGTTAAACCTGAGAATGTCAGACCACACCCTTCCCTGTGAGAACAGCACATTCAAACAAAGTTATTTCAGCTGTGCTGAAAGAAGAATTAAGCAGTCTTTTGCTTGCATAGCAAAAGAAGAAAAGACTAAACAATTTATTTCTTATGATTATGTGTGTTTTTTATTCAGTTACTCATAATCTCCAAGAAGTATACATCATGTATATCCTCAACAGTTGATGATATTTTATCTGTTCAGGGAATAATTAAAATAGCTCAGAATTTAAACGTTAAATAGTCACACCAGTGATGAGATATACCTGATTCAGATGTAAGAGTTTTAAAAAAGGTGTATTTATACATGTATGAGGTACAGTGTATATATGTACACTAAAATGACGGAGGAATCTGCTTACTTAATTCCTGCCAGGAAAAAAAACAGCTTTTCCCCAGAATGCTATTAGTTCTAGTATCTTCATACATATACTCAATTATAAAAGCTTCTCATGGATTGTACAGCATACACCTAACCTGTATGTCTTTGACCTTGACATTTCTTATTTCCTTTTATCTCCTAATGGTGACAACTTATATCTCTCATATCTCATATTTTCTTTTTAGTTTGGAGGGACAAGGTATATTATGATTTTATTCAATTAACTCTATGGTTCTCAGATCTCATGAACTATCTTGTTAAAGCATATCCAGTGTTCATCTAGCCAAATTTCTGTTGTTGGCTGTAACAGTACTAGTCTGAATAGATAATAAATTCCTAGCAGCAGTTACAGAGAAAAAATCTAGCCTGTTCCATGACAATTTTGTGCTGATCTATAAAAATTAGAAACAAATTTAAGTCCTAATGCCCACATTTGACTGTTCCCCAAACAAAATAAAAAACTTAGTTTCCAATTCTCTTGCTACTTTGCACTGCTATGATTTATAATTATAGTCCTTGTTGCATGTCTAAATACTTGTTATTTTTTGCCTTTTATCTCAAAGCGTATCCACGTGTGATGGCTAACAGAGGAATTTACTGTACTTCTTGAATATAACTTCAGTCCTTTCATCAGGGACATTTTTATGTAAAATCTTCTAATTAACTGTTCCATTATGTCTTATGGTTCTTTCAGCACCTCTTTGGGTAGTTTTTAGGACTGGATTCTTCCACAGCTCTTAATCAATGCATTTTCTACTCTCCTAATTACTTTTCTTTAGCTTTCCTTTTAAATTTTCCTTGAGATGGATTGCACAAATTGTTCCATATAATGTAAAATTTTTGATAATTCTTCATGCTTTGTAAGAACCAACTAGGAAATATTTTAGCTTCTTTCATAAAAATTTGTAAGTTCAAATAAAATAAATAGAAACACTCCTGTTGAAATCATTGATACAAGGACAAAATTTTAAAGGTGCCCAAGTGGGTTAAATTATTTCTACACGCTTTAACAACATCAAACCTTTTTCCCACCAGTTTGTGTCTACTAAACCTTGTTATGAATGTAATCTATCTGGAGAAAATTTTTCATCAAAAAGAATGGAAAGACTCACTTTCCATTTCTATTATGTGAAAAAGTGCATCAATACAAAAATTAAATAAATAAATTTTTATTTTTAAGAATGCCTTTCATATTTTTTTGTATTTATTATCTATTTATATTAGAGAAGTTTATGATTATGTTATGATTTAAAGTGTCTAAGAGTAGAAGTCAAGGGAAAACATTGTTTAAATAAAATGTCCCTTTGACAGAAACACAGCATTAAAAATTTCTTTGAGATACATATAATTGAACAACTAACAAGCAAACAAACAAGCAAACAAACAAAACCCTGGAATTTAATTCTAAAATAGTTAGCTAAGGTAAACTAGCTTTAAATTTTACTTATCTGGTTAAGGACAGTATTTAACAGAGGAGGACCATAAATTCTAGGAATTTTTAACATGGCCAGATGCAGCTATACAAATGAATTAGGTCCATAAATGCTTGCTAGAACTCACTACAGATATATCATGAAATTCTAAAAATAAAAAGGGACTTTTAGGATGTAGATTTACTGCATCAGAAAATGGAGAAATGTGTGCGGGTTTAGAGTAATGAAAGTTACAAAACTATGATACTGCTAATACTTTAACTGGTAAGCAAGGACAGTGATAAAAAAAGAAATGGAAAATATGTAAAAAGTGTCAAGGGGATTACAGCCATCAGATTAACTCTATTCAGGACTATTTCCATGATACAAAGCATGCGGTGCTACTATGAATAGTCAGTCCTTTCTACTATTCAAACATTTTTCTTTATTTCTTTGCTTGCTTCTTCTTTTTTCTTCTCTTTTTTTTAGACCTCTGACAATAAATTAGTTGAGGATAATCCATTACACAAGAATAACTAAATACACTTTGACTTAAGCTGTCCTGCTTTATGTATTTGACTTGCAATATCCAACTGCATGTCGCTACTGAGCAAATTATAGGGCTTTATAAGCACCAAAGAGTATTGAACCATTAGGCCAGTTTTCCCAGAGATACACAACATTAGCTTACTCTTTCAAAAAACATTACCTGCCATTTGGTAGCATCAGACAATTGTGTGTACTTCAACTGGTAACCAGTATTTGACTCAGTTTACATAAGTGATCAAAATTGCTCATTCAGTTTATTTCCTAGCAACTACAGTGATTCATTAGTAGATTCTCTGCTTATAAGTAGTCCACAAGCAGTGCTTTTCACAAAAATTGTTTGCATTATCTAGATTATCTAGATTATCTTCTCACTGTAATAGGCATTTCATGAGAAACCAAGAACATGAGTCAGGTTTATTAGGTTAATCACAAGATAGCAACCTCTTATGGCTGCATATTCCAGGGCATCAAATGGATGACATGTTTTACGCAACACAGTGACAACAGAGCTTCAGGTTTCTATCCATGAATGTGCAAATCTATTGCTCCATATAGACACAGCTAACAAAATGTCCTCTAGTGACATTTCCAGCTGTGAGCTGTGAGCCTTGTGAACTCATACATGTTTATCAGGACACTGGTGTCCAGTATGTTAAAAATTCTGTGAGTCGTCATGGTTTTAGGAAACAGTGCTTCTAGCTACTGTGCTAATAAGCATTTCAGTGTGCTGTTTGCTCCAAATCAGGAGGGAGTTGGGACTGTTCAGCATGGAGAAGAAAACACCCTGGGGAGACCTCACTGTAATCTTCCAGAACTTGAAAGGAGCTTACAAGCAGAAGGAGGACCAACTTTTTACGCAGGCGAGTAGCAACAGGACAAGGGGAAATGTATTTAAGCTGAATGAGGAGAAGTTTAGGTTAGCTGCTGGGAAGAACTCCTTCACACAGAAGTGTGGTGAGGCACTGACACAGCTTGCTAAGAGAGACTGCGGATGCCCCATTCCTGGAGAAGTTCGAGGCCAGGCTTGACGGGTTCCTGGGAAGTCTGATCTAGTGACTGGAAACTCTGCCTGTGGCAGGGGACTTGGAACTTGAGGTCCATTCCAACTCAAGCCATTCTATTATTTTATGATTCTATGATTTCTGCTGGTTTCTTATGGATAATAAGTTTTCAGCTTGTGAAGTATTCTGAAATCTGCTTTCCTTTCTAACACAGAGTTAATATAACAAGAACATTTTTATGAATATGGCTATGACAGAATTCTCATAAGATTATAACACAGTAGTGGTTAAGCCACTATTATGTGATAAGTAAAACCTATTGTTGCCAATATTCAAGAATAAAATGATCAAAAGAATGCAATTCTTCCTTCTAGTATTGCAATTCAAACAAGAAATGAAGGAAGGAAGGAAGGAAGGAAGGAAGGAAGGAAGGAAGGAAGGAAGGAAGGAAGGAAGGAAGGAAGGAAGGAAGGAAGGAAGGAAGGAAGGAAGGAAGGAAGGAAGGATTAATGGAATTACTGCTTCTTTGCTGTTTATTGATTTCAAGAGCTTACTTTCAATATGATGTATATAAGCCTGCTTAAGCCTTGAATATATTCTTTGACTTTAGCCTTGTCCAAATCAGGTTCATACACTGAAACCAGAATTTATTGGCTCTGTATGAGGTAGATTAAATTAATGGAGCTCAAAATATACTTCTGTGGTATGCAGTTACTGTAGAATATGGTGGCTTGAAAAAGAAGAGGTTAAAACATCCACAAGGTAAAGTCTATATATGATAGCTTATCTAAACACCTTGAAATCTCACCTGACTAGAAATTTTCCAAATTTTTGTTAAAATAACATATAAAAACAAGATTGCATAATGTAACCATTCTTAATGCTAGACATAATTGTTTTTCTGTAGTCCACAGCTTTTCTTTTGATCTTTTTCTCTTTGTTCTACACAGTAAATTCAAATTCCCACAAATGGTCCAGTGTTCAATCTAGTTTTACCTGACTTTTGCCAGAGTCACTGTTTGTTTTCAGAGCTGATTTTGATAGGCAATTTATTTAAAAGGCCAAGAAAGTTAAAATAAAAATCTAAGTCAGTATCTTCTCTCTATTCCCTGCCCCTCTTATATCCAAAAACCTCTGTTATTCCATGAGAAATTAGTGTTAAAATATAAATAGATTTAAAATTCTTTAACCAGATGATTGGGTAAGAAAGGGAGTGAAAATCTACTCTTTTACTCTAGACCTTAACAGTGTTTACAAAAATACGCCATCCTTTACAGAGCTTTTTCAAAAAATAAAATATCTTAGCATGGTTTCTCATCTTATTAGAAGTTTGTGACTGGCCAGACCATTACTTCAGGGAGAAACAAGAAATAATATAAAAAAAGAAAAGCAGCTTACTCCCTAATTAACATGCTTTCTGGCATGTGACCACACTGGTCAGAAACAACTCAAATAGGAAATAACATCAAAATATAGGTCTGTAGACAAAATCCAAATACCACTGCTGGGAGAGGGCCAGCTGCTGTGGGAAATAAGCTTACTTCCTGTAGCTCCTTGCATCTGGAAAGTGCACCAGCACATAACAGTGCTCCTTCTAGAGTTGCAAGAGGTAAAGTTCAGGAGTCAGAGACTCAGTGGGAGTCAGGCAGCTGAAAATGTCTTCTGTGTTCTTCATGTCTGCCTGGAAAAAATATGCTGCCTCTTTAAGTGGCCTAAGGTCTTACACAAGATATTTTCCTCCTTTCCTAAACTCCGTATCAGGCAAATATGCCTTTCTCTTTCCCTTACTAGCATCAGCTAATAAAAATTCATCTCAAGTGTCAGAGGATTGTTTTTTGTCAACAAATTATGCAGCTAATGAATAACTGACAATGCCAAGACTAACTGATTAGGAACATTGAAAATGTCTGTTCTGATAAATAGGAAGGAAAAACAAGATTTTTATTTGAAGAGGAAGATGGTTTTTAGAGTTATTAGGGTGTAAGGGTCTTTTTTATGCTTTAACTTCTATTTTACAACAGTAGGAAAAATAGTTTATCAGTGCTTGTTTTCCAGGCTCTAGTTCTAATGATAAACAATACAACTACAAAGTCAGTTTTAGCACTCAGATTTAGAGAGATTTTGTGAAATATACCTTCTTATCAGTTCTAAGAACATTCAAATCAAATGAAATATCACTATAAATCTGTTTTGAAATCCATGAAGTGTACTTAGTAACCTGTTACTATTTTAAAACAATTCCTATGCTCAGCAAATTAAGAAAAGAAATCTAGGGATGTCAGGAAGGGGAACTGCAAGATCTGTTGTGATATAGTTTGGAAATACTTAGGATTGTTTCATTTTGCTTTTGTCAGATTTAGTTTTAAACATAGAATCACAGAATCATAGAATCACAAGGTTGGAAACGACATATAAGATCATCTAGTCCAACCGTCTCATCACCATTGCCACAACAAGCTACTAAACCATATCATGCAGCACGTCATCCAGACACCTCTTGAGTGCTGCCAGGGACGGCGACTCCACCACCTCCCTGGGCAGCCATTCCAGTGCCTGACCACTCTCTGAGAGAAAAAGTTCTTCCTTATGTCTAACCTAAACCTCCTCTGATACAGCTTGCAGCCATTACCCCGTGTCCTGCTCATTGCCTGGGAGAAGAGGCCAAATCCCTCTTCACCACATCTTCCCTTCAGGAGGTTGTATAGTGCAATGAAGCTCTTCTTCTCCAGACTGAACAATCCAAGCTCCCTCAGCCACTCCTCATAAGACTTGTGCTCCAGATCCCTCACTAGTTTCATTGCCCTTCTCTGGACATGCTACAGGACCTCAACGTCTATCTGGTAGTGAGGGGCGCAAAACTGAACACAGTACTCAAGCTGCGGCCTCACCAGTGCTGAGTAGATGGGGATGATCACCTCCCTGCTCCTACTGGCCACACTATGTCTAATGCAGGCCAGGATGCCATTGGCCCTCTTGGCCACCTGGGCACACTGTCGGCTCATGTTCAGCCAAGCATCAACCAACACCCCCAGGTCCTCCTCTTCTTCACACTCATCCAGCGACTCATTCCCAAGTCTATAATGCTGCATGGGGTTGTTGTGCCCAAAGTGCAGGACCCAGCACTTGGCCTTGTTGAACCTCATCCCATACACTTCGGCCCTGCGATCCAGCTTATCTAAATCCCTTTCAAGGCCCTCCCTCCCCTCAGGCAGATCAACACCACCTTCTAGCTTGCTGTCATCCGCAAACTTACTGAGGGTGCACTCAATCCCCTCATCTAGGTCATCAATAAAGATATTAAACAAGATGGGCCTCAGTACTGACCCCTGGGGGACACCACTTGAAATGGGTTGCCAGCTGGACTTAACTCGATTCACCACAACCCTCTGGGCATGGCCATGTTCAGTTACCAACATGGTAACAGAAGACTAACTGCAAAGTGTCAATCTGTTCTACAGTTTAGTCAATATCATAGTCAGGATGTCTTCTTTTAAATATATCCAGTTTTCTCTTTCTCAAGGGAACTGAGCTATGGCATAATTTCGTATGCTATTCCAGTACTTTTTTCTGTTCTAGAACTACTAATTCTAAGTAATTCTTATGTCATGATATTTGAAATCTTCAAATATTCATGGATTTATTTCATATACTGTGAGTTTGAGTGGGCGTTCATACTTCAGGCTTCCTGCTGGGAGAAAAAGTGGATAAAACAATTCAAGGTCTGTTCCATAGTTCTGAGATCAAGCACAAGAATGGAATATTATCTGAAATGGTTTAACATTTCAAGACAGGGTCTCATGGGTAGGAATGTGCTTGTTTGCTGGGCTCCAGAATATACTCAGGCATAGCCTAGGAGAGGACTTAAGGGCCTAGGCCAAGCAAAGTCAGGTGCTGTGCAGTAAAACAACTTTAACTGTTTGCAACAAAACTTTTCAGTCTGTTCTAAAATTGAAAAAGTTATAGTGAAACACACTTCACATGAGAGAAAGGATACTCTGGGTGATGAGAAAGTTTGTGTTTAATACCCTGATCAATTATACTTTCTTTCAGTGAGACTGCCAGTCACTTGACCTGTATGTATTTCATTTCCACACCTACAAAGTTGTGCTTTCTATTCTTCCCAGGAGTACCATTAAAGATTATAAGGCTCACTGTCTTTCTGGTAACATCATGTCACAGTGCACAAATAAATAGAGAATACTCAGTATCTTTCATTTGGATTTAATATATAAGATCAGGATTAATTAGTAAAGATAAGCAAATTACAGAAAACAATTACTTCCATGATAACATACCATGGGAAAAGAAACATCCAATTTTTTTTCAGTGTAACACAAGAAAATAAGACAGACTTTTCTTCTGATGTGACATGCTTGTTGCACTTTCAGCCTTATGTATGGCAAATGTCACTATAGCATTTGTGTATGAAACAGAGAAAGCAAAATGTGATGACAGATGAAATCAAATTTAAGAGAAGCAGCTTTAAAGTTTTCCTTACACTCCATTTAGATAAATGTATATATAGAATACATCATACTTCTACACTTTCCCCCTCCCTTTATTTAATTTTGTCAAAACCAGTTTCATGTCTTTATATTGGAAAAGTTATGTTTGTCTCCCATAGATTCAGTTTAGTGAGTAACACAAATGAAATCTTTAAAATTATGCATGTAATTTTGCTGGTCCATGTGACTCATTCCATATGCAACTTCAGGTAAATAATGAGAAAAAAGTTTAACCTGTGTATTGTACCAATGCAAAATATGTGCAGACAGTTTTGTTCAAAATGATAAATTCTTAGATTTTAATTATTGATTGTAATTATATCATTGAAGTTGTACAATTACATTCAATAAAAATAAAACTATATTTTTTTGTAAGCAGAGCATATCTTCTTTAAAAAATGAATAAATTGTCGAGGTGAATCTTATGTTTAATCTCATTTTATAAATTTAGTACTATTTAAAATCAATGCAAAGGTAAGTTTAAGGTCTTATCTCATCAATCCCTCTACTATGCCAAAAACTCTCTCTATATTTTTGTACTATTTCACAGTCACAGAATTGTTAAGATTGGAAGAGACCTGTGGAAGTAACCTAGTTCAGCTCTCCTGCCCAAGTAGGTACACCTAGGTCTAGTAGCCCATGACCATGTCCAGACAGATTTTGAAGTTCATCTCCAAAGGAGACCACACACTCTCTGGGAAACCTCTGCTCCATCACTCACACAGTAAAGCAGTGGCTCCTGATTTCCATCAGTGTAGTCTGTAAGGTGGTGTTGCAAGGGAAGATGATATTGCAATGTATGTTACTTTCATTTGAAATGTTAGTAGGCTATTTTAATGCTTGAGCATGCAGAGACCAGAATTTGACAGGTACAAAGGGGCTCAGAACTCAGAATCTGAAGTTGTGGGTTGTATAAACATAGAATTTTATTTAAATAACTACAATGACATATTTAAATGTTAACAGTCATATATACATATATGTATAAATAAATAAAACTATTTCTGAGGACATCTCAGCTGACGAGAAGACAAATTCCACTGTGCATCTGACCAAAGTTCTGCCATATCACTGTATCTAAATGACACAAGTTACTCAAAGGGTAAACTTTAAGTCTTGAGCTCAAAATTAAGAGGACTGTCAACAGCAGTGTCAGCTGGAGAATGCTGTCATCAGAGGGGTCACATTTGCATTGACTAATTCCTATAAACTAGGGCAACTTCTGCTTTCTTAAATTTGTGCCGTTTACTGTTTCAAACTATAATTATGAAAGGATATTTTTAATGAACTTGATCAAGATTTTCATGAAAATACAAGCTTGACAAGCCATAACAATGCAATAATTTCCTAAGCCAGTGCACCACCCACTGAGAATATTGCTCTGTATCTGAATCAGACATGAGTCAAGTTCTAAATTATTTCAAAGGGAATAAGGTGGCATAAGACAAACAAAGCTCGTTCTTTTTAGTAACTAGAGAATCTAAAGTAATATTTTAGATCATTGCTTTTCACATTTCTCTCTGTTACAGTCTCAAGGACTAGAAGATTTTGGGCAAAAAAGTGTCATTTTTGTTTATTTCTTATTATCAGCCTTTGATTATCCAACACAGTTTCCATAATCAGTTAACAGTGACCTTCAGGTTTTGTTGCTTTACCCATAGCCCCAGGCATGTGTACACAAGAATGTACACTCTTACATTTAAAAATGCTTCAGAAGATGGTACTGGGCAATTACTGATAGTCTGGTCTGTAGCAGGCCAATCAGATCATCTGCCACCTGTCATGCTGTTATCTCTAGGCTGAACTCAGGATAAGAAAACATATACTGTTTCTTCTTTGATTCAGCTTTAATATTTCAGTCTTTGCATTTTTTATAAATGCTCTATGTGAAAATGAGTTTGATCCAAAACAATTCCTGATAGGAAACAGGAAATGAAAAATTTGATGTCTATTCATAGAATTCTTCCTCTTGTTCTTTTTCTATTTCTTTGCTTTTTTTCTTTGTAGTGGTAATGTGAAGTCCCTCTAACAACTGTCGTGTCCTCAGAAAGTGATAAGTGTGTGCTGATGCTGTTGTATCAAATGGTGTTGCAGCATGACCTGAATTTCATCTTATTGTTCCTCACAGATATTAACTATATATTTATAGAAATCACTGTGATACATGTTGCTAAATACAGCTCTTCTTTACCTATTTTCTCAGCTCCTTCCATCTTCAATCTATAAAAAAAAGCTGTTGATATGCATAGTGGATGAATTATATTCCCTTTCTTCCTTTGGAAATCAGCTTTCTTTCATTTTAGAAATATTTAGCATTAGAGTTTTGCAGAATCATTAGGAAGGATGAGTACTGCATAGGAAATAAATTCACAGGTAATTAACAGTCTTGGAAACTAAGAGAAATAGGATGAAATGTATCAGTGTCATACAGCAAGTAAGAATGGACTAATAAGATTTACTCTATGACTAGATTGGTCTTTAGCTGAAAGACACAAAGGAAAAGAGAGATGAAAATTCTTAGCTGGATAGAGAGTAGGAGTGGAAATGTGTGTTCTAAAAGTTATGGAGGAGACTTGATATGATTTACATTCATGTTTCTGGAAATGTGAATGCAAAATGGAACCAGAACAGGAAAGACAATTGAAGTGGTCACAACAAAGGATATATTTGAAAGAGGAAAGAGAGACACCTTGTTTTACTAGGCACTGTACAACGCTGTAAGGAATAGAAGATAGAATATATATATACACATACATCTGTAGAACATATTCAATATGGAAGTAAGATACACATTCATATATGTACTTATGTTCTCAACAAATAAACAACACATACTGAAAAGATGAATGGAGTAAAAGTTAACCATACTAAAGTATAGTCTGTGAGAAAAAAGATAACATTAATGTGTGTAGTTGAAAAATTATTGAAAGAATAAGATTTTGTTAACAGTTTTCCTAGAATGTTCTCTGGTAGAATGGGAAGGAGGATTTTAAGATGACAATTGATGTGTTTATTATACATGATGTTTATGATCATGATACAAGGTCCCCTGATGTAATAGACTGCTAGGCACAATAACCTCCACAATATTTCTAGCATTCTCAGATTTTGACCTCCCAATCACAGACTCACAGAATCACAGAATGACTGGGGTTGGAAGGGACCTCAAGGATTACGAATCTCCAACCCCCCAGCCACATGCAGGGCCACCAACCTCCTCATTTAATACTAGACCAGGGCCCCATCCAATCTGGCCTTGGACACATCTAGGGATGGGGCATCCACAACCTCTGAGCAGCCTGTTCTAGCACCTCACTACTCAATGCTGCTAAGCAAAATCTTATAGCACATCTTGTGGTCCATGCCCGCTTTAAATGCTGAATGATCTATTGCCAGACAGAACCTCAAGATTCAGTAAACATATTTCACATCAATATCACCCATTTAAATGTACATGGCTAAGCAAAATTGTCAAAGGAAGTAATAATGAAACTCCATATTTTCATTCAGTCAACAAATCACTCATGGCCCAGGAGATCAAATTTAAATATCTTTACGAGGCTAATTTTTCTCCCATTCCAGCTGAGACACAACAGTGAACCATATATAAGACCTTAGTTACAATGCAAGGTAAAACAAGGATATTTCTACTGTCTGTGATTAAAACATCTATTAACGAAGTATAGTACTTAAAAATATTATTAAAAGTTAATTTTTTTCAAGCCTACAACTGACTTACCAAAGTAGGTTTTGTCTTTTATAAGTAACACATAGAGAAAATATTCTTTCTATTCTTTTCTTTCTATTTTCATGTGACAGTGACTTGCATTAACTTTATTTTACTATAAAATTTTTGAGGATAAAGATTGAAAGATAGTTTTACTTTCAAGTATGTTAGGACTGTCACTGTAAAGTAAAACAAAAAGTCTGTATTATGCAGTAAAAATATCTGTAATTACTGCTAATAAAGAATAATAGTTATATAATATTGTCATGTGAATTAGGACTGTTAAAACTTTCTAGTACCGAAAAAAGCACAACAGAGGACTACCATGGTAGCCCCATAAAATAAAATTTTCTTAATTGTTCAGGTCTTAACTCACCTCAAACAAGGTCATGTCTGAAGGGAACACAACTGTCTGATATTACAGTAAACTGAAAAAAAAATCCCAAGTATGTGAAGTTCCTTCCCAAGAGTAAATGTTATTTTTAATTGGTGAAAAATAGAGCATGCTAATTCTATCAAATCCGTGAATGAATTACATATGTGACTATGTTCACTTGATTAAGGCTATGCTTATGAAGAGGAATTTGGAAAGAAAAATATATGAATAGAAATCTAAAGAAATTTATCAGTATAGCACTATTTGTAGAATAAATTCTATAAAAACGTTCTCTCTTACTGCTGGAATGTTTCCTGTGTCTGTTTTTTGAAACTCAAATATTATTGAAATACGCCCCAAATAATCTGATATTCTTCACCATATCCTTCACAAATTGGTTGTTTAATTTGTCTAGTTACTAGCAAAAATATCTATATATCTTTTCCTAATAACAAATGATTATAACTATTTTCCAAAATGCATGACGTTACTAAGTATTACAAAATGGTCTGTGCTCCTATTTGCAATTAAGGTAAGTTAGGTTTTGTTCCAGGGCCCTTTGATGGAGAAAATTAGATAAACTTTCTTTAATTTAAACAGGAACAAAGCAATGGGTGCATATTAAGGAACATACAATTCCATCTGAACACAAGAAAAAAATTTTCTTCTGTGAGGCTGATCAACACTGGCTCAGGCTGCCGAGACTTACAGAATTTAATTTATCCTTGGACATGGTGTGAAGCAGCCTGCTCTCGATGGCCATTCTTAACTATTGCAGTTGGACAAGACAGACTCAAAAGATTCCTGTCAACCTCAGCCATTGTGTGATTTTGTGATTTTTGATAATCTTGTATATCTGTCTTTGAGAGCCATACTTCCATTAGTTTGTCTAAATCTTTTGCTGTTTTAAAAAGCCAGGTGATCACAAAATCTCAGCCTTTCACAGTAATATTTTTGGTTGCCTTCAGAATTAGTCTTATTTTTCATTCACTAATATCATGCAAAAGATCTAATGTGAGCAAAATATATATATCCTACAGCTTGTTGATAAAAAAAAGAGAGATTAACATAATCAGTTAAAAATAATTCTGGAATTATACTATGAAAGTATACAACAAGTCGTAATATTACTTTTATTCTTCTTCTTTGAGCTAGTTCTAGGTGCTATGGTTTCCATTGCATTGTCTCCTACAGTTTCTGAACAGCTCATTCTCTAAACTGCTTGTTTAAGTTAATGTGCTAAAGGACATGTGTGGTTCAGTGATCTTATATGCGCTTTTATAGAAGGGTTTTTTAGATCTATTCTTATTGTGTTTGCTGATTGATTAATATTTCACTTCTTACAGCAACTGAAAGAAAACTTGGCATGATAAAACAAACAATAATCCTTCATCATATCTGGTAATCTGCCCAAGGAATGTGTAAGTCAAACCTATGATCAACATATGATATGAGCTTAATCAGCAAAGATTTTAGGAGAGCATGTTATGGAAAGAACATTATTTTAAAGCAATCACAATACTTTTTACTTATAGAGAGAAAATAAAAACAGTGATTTTATATAATATATAATAGTCAAATTAGAAGATATCCTATATTAATGACAGTGCACAGATGGGCTTGACTTCTTTTAAAAAACAATAATTTTATAAGAAAATGCCTAAGTTCTATATGCAGTGCTGTGCATCTAACAGATTCCTGTGTTCCAAATTTAATGGCAGTGCTTGCATCACTGAACAATAGCTCAACCGTATCAAACACCAACAGGCAGTTCTGCTTTCATTCAAAACATGTTGGGTGTTCCACTTCGTTATAACATGCCATTAAAATATACCTTTTAAAATGCAGAAGAGAATACAGCCTTAATTTGAATAGGGTGAGGATAGAAGGTTATGTGGATATGGCTCATTGTGTGGTCAGAAATGTTCAACCAGTATGGGCAGTTGTCCTGAAAGAAGGATGAAAACCTACTTTCTGCTTAAATGTTCTGCTTCCAGTAAATCACACTATGATAACCATTTTTTATAAAAAGGCTCAATTTAACAATTAACAGACAGAAACTGATACAGATATACTTTAAAATGACACATACACATCTACGCACAGATAAAATCATTTGTATTGTATCAACATATATATTATAATACATGTTTATATTTAGGAACATAAAAGAGTACAAATGGAAACAAATGCATTATTCTGAATTGCTATTTCTCTCATACCCACATGAACAAAAGCCTCTCTATAGTGGAAGAAAATAGAACTTTTTCTCAAATGTTCTGTCAGTGAAAATGACAATATGTATGTAAAACTGACACAAATACTTCACAATGCTAATGGCAGTCATATATCAGCTTAGTTAGCACACTGATATTCTTATTGATTGCATTGTTTCTTATATTCTGGGCCTTATTAGTGTTTGATATGGTACACTATATGGTTCCACAGGAAGCTACCCTTTGTCTGTGAAAGGCATTAGTACAGTAAAATGCTTTTAAGAGATCTTTTATTCCTGTATCTCAGAGGAAAAAGAGGAGAATTAATAGCAAAATAAATTGTACAGAAAGGGCCTTTTGCTCTATGGATGATGTGATTAAACCTTTCTACTATACCAAATTAAAGTTTAACTTTTGAACAGTTTATATATTCCTAAGTGAAACTGCTACCCTGAAAATTTTGGCACTGAGCACTGAAGGAACTTTATAGGAAACGTGGATTTCTATCTGAGAATTCCTCAAGCTCCTGAAGCTCTGTTTCTGCGTATGCCCAGAAATATCTCTTTTTTGTAGGATTCAACAGGTGGTGGAAATTTCACATTATAGCCTGACTGATATCCCATTATGAATTGCTCCTTAACTTCTGCACTGTTTCTTCCCACACTCTATTTGTAGGTGCCTAACTCTCATTAAACCCAATTAAAAGGCTTGTTGTAAGGTTCCAGGCTCATCTCTGCAAACAGGCATTGGGAAGTGGACATATTGTAGAACCTTTTGGATCCAACTGAAAAGGAAAATAAAATTTAATAGCAGAATTTCAGGCACAAATCAAATGACTTGCCCATACAAAAATGATCTGTGGCATATCTGGATCTGTGTTAGGAGTCATAAATGAATTGCAATGAATAATTTAAGTCCATTATTCTGATAGTTTATTTCTTGCCAACAAGAAAAGTATTTTTGTAGTATATGAAAGACTGTAATCTAATATCTGAAACACAAGCAGAGATATTTTTGAGTTTTTAGAACAATATTTCCACTAAAATGAAGTTCAGACCATGGTATTCTGATTCAAAAAAACTGAGCTACAGAATTATATGTAGGGTTAAAATTGTTAATATATTTTAATAGTAGAAAAAAACAGTTTAACTCATTTTGGTTGGTCCATTCTGACCGATTTATTATTTTTGCTATGCTTACTGGAATATTCTAGTCAGATTTTGGACTACACTACTCCAGATAGCATGAAATTGAACCCTTGACAAAATAATACTGTTCTTAAAATGAAATATTGAGTGTTTTTTTTGTATTATGAATACTAGAATTTGAGTTTCTAATTGTCCACATTTAGGGGTGGCAAATAATATCTCAGGGTTCTTAATGAGAAATAAATGCTTTAATTAGACACAATTTAAATGAAGAGGAATATTTATATGGACAAAATAACTCTAGAGGTGGTAGAATGTATATAAATTATTATGACTGAATACATCTCTGGTGAGTATCTACCCTAGAGAAAATGTTCAACAGAACTGAGTGAAATATGGTAGGAGTAAGTTTGGAAAAAGCTATTTCTTTAAAAGTATCTATTTAATAATGGCAAGCTCTAAAATCAATGGTGTTAAATAGAACAGACTTGCTCTAATAACAGTTATTTGAAACCTTCTAGCACTCATTACTGGAAGGATATTTTTCATAGCTAGAAAATAAACTAAATCAGAAAAATAAATAAGCTTTTAAAATAGTAGCTCTGCTTGAGGGGAGAATGCATAAGCACAGTCTAAATAAGCTTAACAGAGGATCTTAGCTGAAATAACCCAGCACAGGTTTTCTGATTCAGCAGTGCCACTCCAATTACAGCACTCCAATTACAAAGCACAAGGTGTTTAGCTTACAGAACATGGTCTTAGCTTCTCAATTTAGAAGTCAAACATGCTTTATTTCAACCAAGTCTTGAATCGGGATCATTCAAGGGTTTATTCTCGGTATCAAGAAATATCTTGACCCTACTTACGGAATGAGTAATTGCCTATGATCTCATAAATTTATAGATTAGGAGGAATAAAAAGGGCTATTATGAATCTTGATGTTTGACCTCATGTTTAGCGCATGCCAGAGAATTATGTCAAGTGAAATACAGTGATGAGCAACCACTGTTGTTCTCTGTTTAAACACCTGTGATATTCCTGCAGCTGAAGACTACAGATACCAAACCAGAAGAGTTTATGAACTGAGGACGTAGAATACAATTTCTCAGTATCTTCCTTTCCACTACAGTGCAACAGAGTTACAATAATTCTGCTGTAAGTCCATATCTCCTGGGAAAAAAAAGAAAAAAAAAAAAAAAGAAAAAAAAAAAAAGAGTAATTTCTTTTGTTTCCCTCTGCAGGGTCTTTATTAAAACTCATATTTGAGAGATGTTATGTTATCAGCTGATTAGTAATGCAGAAAGAGTTTCAAACATCAACTTGAATTTCACATATGCCAGTGATGAGCTTTCATTATTCACTCCTTATGGTTTTGTTTTGTCTTTTAAGACAGTTACTTGACAGCAGTAATGCTTTCCTTTGGAGAAATTCTGACAATTTCTCATGAAGAACTTTCCTGTAAAAAGCTGCAGCACAGGGAGGCAGCACAATGGTGCGTTACAGGAAGAGAAAATGTCCCAGTGACTCTGGGGAATGTACACGCCTCTTGCACAATGTCACCTTCCTGCCAACAGCTCTACTGGGCATGACAGTCCTCTGGTGACAGAGCTAATCTCCATACTACACTTCTTACTGCAAGGGTAAACCAGATGACCAATGTAAAGGGAATACAGACAGCATTGCCCAATATGAAGCTGGCTGCCAGCTGCTGTTTCAGTCCTGGAGGACACATGTAGCTTGAGTGATTCAGAGCAGATTTTTTAGACAGGTTTGAACAACAGAGGTACAGATTTGAGAAAGGAATATTCACGAGCATGAACCTTTCTCTTCCTCTGTACACGTGACTCCTTCTAAACATTCCTTACCCATATCTGAAGACTCAGCTGCTTATTTATAGATCAACTCTTTATTTATAAATATTTTCTGCCTGACAGCGCAGATGATTGTGAAGTGAAACCATATCAGAAATCAGCTCCTGCTTCTGAAGCATTTACTTTGAGAAACTGGAAAAAAAGAAATGTTGAAAAAATATTTATTGAGATACACCATATCATGCCATTAAATCTGAGACTGGGAGACCCCCAGTGTCCTACATCTTTAACAAACCTCTTGTGCTCATGTGCTACTGTGGTTCTTCCTTCTTTGTTTTAATAAACTATTTCCTAAGAGATTCCCTATAGGGAAAATATCGCCTCTATGGTATGGTTTTTCATCAGTCGCTCTTTCTACTCTCATTCCTAGAGTAAAATTTAATTATTCTCAGTAATTTGGGGTAATTTGACTTTCTGTAATCATTCTATGAATTCTTAATTCTGATTTTTTCTGTTATTTGGTTAGTTCTCTCTCACTATAATCAACCACTTTAAGACTTTAAAAATAATGAATTACACATCTGCCCTAAAATCATAAAGTAATATATAAAAAGCCTTTTGAGAGAAGTGCAAACAAATTATTTGTATAAATTTTTCCTTTGAATGTTGGCACAACTACCAAAATGACTGCAGTAGTTCTGTCTCCCATTGCAGTGCAAGAACTGCCAAAGGCCCCACTTCAGTGAGGATTCAGTTAGAAGCCAGACCAATGCTGAGTGCTCAGGACCCACTAGGCAGTGGCAGTTGCATGCTTATGCCTATGCGTACATAGAAATATGCATATCTCTTCCTAATATATAATCTGCAATCACTGAAAATTAGTACTAAATAGCTCAAGTATCCTTGAATGAAGAAAAACAATTGTTTATTTTTGTTATTTCTGTATTAAAAAAGAACATTAAAAAATAATATGAATTTTTAAGCATAAAGGAGATTGTAAAAATAATTGCTCTGGAAAATTTGTTCCTAAAACTTATAAAATAAAATAAATATAAACAAGCTAAGGAAAATTATTTTAACAAGTCATGTCTACTGAAGTCATGCCAGGTTCCATATAACAGATCTGATCTTCTATACAAGCCATTCAACATGGATAGAACCAGTAATTCCAAGAGATCAATCTGACATAAGGAAAGTATGAAACCTGTGTCTCTTCCAAGTGAAAATATAATCTATAATTTTGTTCATGCTTTGGGTATACTGATTGCAGTACCTTCACTTCTGTTGGATAATATAATTTTTTATAGGTTATTGTAAAAATGCTTAAAAACTTGTCATTTTAGAAATCAGGTCTCCTTTTATATGCCACTTACTTTTAGATGTAGGAAGTAAATATATAGTAGGTATTTAAAAATTTTACTTGTGGACTACAAAATTGCATTTATGAATAATGTTTCAGGATGCATTTCTTAGGCACAACACTCAAATGTGTAAACTATGTTTCCCATATGTTTCTTTCATTTAAAGCTTGCCTTTCCATGCTCTGCTCCTCACTTAGCATATGATAATTTGATCACAGATTATTGAGGTATCTAGGAAACAAATCACTGATTCAGAATATTTAAAAGTGAATTGTGAATTTGAATTTCTCAATTTTCAAGTATTCCAACTCCAATAAGAAGATCCAGGTTATAACAATGCATCTTCCAGGAAGTGATCTAACATAGTCCCTAAATTCAAGAAATTTCCTTCAGAAATCTTGAATAACTTGCATTTCTTCACCAATTGAAAATCAAACTTTGAAGACAGAGAAGCAACTGATGATTAATTAAAACAATAGTAGAGTCCAATAAATTCATTATTATGAAACACATTATCATCCAAAAGAGTTCTAACAAAATATTTCAATTGTTTTACTTATTTTTCATTTTTAGAGGATTTTTTTTCCACTTTCATGTACCTGAACAATTTAACACAAATAAAACATGCTTCTTCTTAATGAAACTATCCAAAGAAAGACATCTATGTATCTATTTGCAAGTAGTTCTTCACAGAATTATTAATGCTATCTGAATTATGGCCTTACACGTGTGTCTGTTGGAATGATATCAAATTCCAGATGAAGATGGTAATGGCTTGCTTTTTACAGAATTTTTCTTGTTTGTTGGAAGCTAGTCTGTTTTCCTTACTATTAGCTGTTTTACATCTGCTTATTACATTCATATTAAATTAAAGGTGTGACGTGAAATTAATTTTGATAAGAAAGAACTAAAAATATCAGGAAAAAATACCATTTAATGTATTTTACTTATTTACAAATCAAAAATCAAAGTATCCATACAACTATCTACTCTTTGAATAGCTAACTTTCAATTTACCATTCTACTTTTTCCAGTAGCAAGCTTAAAGGGCAAAGACTGGAGCTCAGAAATTACGAATGACAGATTACATATGGCAACAAATGCATTATCTGAATGTCTTGAGTATAACAATAATAAGTATATATGTTTGTTTGTTTCCAAAAGCCTGAAATTCATCACTGACAAGAAGAATGTGAATTTGAACTACAGACTTGTCTTAATGGTCTGGTAGCATGCTCCCCAACCTGTTCTGAACTACCCCCTAATTGTAGATCCTTGCACTCACTAAGGGTAGCTTGGTATCCATGAGTTTATCTGTAAATTTACTCCCAGCACTGTTTATAAATAATAAAACTAGTACTCATTAAATAAAATATTAGCTAAGATATCTCCAGGACTGACATTTGTTGATAGATTTTTCTATCATAAAACCACTGGTAACACAAGTCATGATCATCTAGCTAACCGTAAACCCACTTGTAAGTAGCTTTGCTTAAACTATCCTTACCTTTTTTTAATGTCAAGAGACGCAGTGTCAATGACCTTATAAGAATTTAAATATATTTTTGCTACTATTTTTACCCTACCTGCTGGAGATGTTGCCCTGTCTGACAATAGTTGCTCAGCAACATTTTGTACCAAACCAATGCTGGCAATTTTCATCTCATATTTATCTAGGAGCCTGAAAACAGTTTATTTTCCAGTATTTTTCCATGACTCATTTACAGATCTTTTGCTCCTTCTTTTTCTCATATTTTCAGGTATCGAATACACTTCTCTTTCCCAGTCCCCAAAACTGTTACTCATTTCTTTGTTTCTCAAAAATAATCTGTATTATTTCTGAAATAGTTTCAGACAGTTTCCTGCAATCTTTAGATCAATTCTATCTAGGTTCTGATCTGCATTCTATTGCCCATTTTATGCCTGTTCTGGGTGGAAATCTTATCTTTTAAATTTATCCTAGGTTAAACAGACTCTTCATTATAATCAAACTAGCTGTAGGGAAAACTGATTCAAGAAAGGCATAAAGCTCTCTGGCCTCCCGTGCATTATCTAATCTTCATTATATACTTTTTGATTTTTTTCTTCTGTTTGTATTAATTTTTTATGTTTGTCCTTATTGTTTGAGATTGTAGTTAATGGAAAACTTGTGACTCAGCTTCTCATTGGTAAATTGATCTGCTAATAAAAGAATCATTTCCTTGTATTGAAATATTGAATGCCAGGTACAGAATTTTAAAAGGATTTTCATGAAAGTTTGTGGGACTTAATTCACTTTTTTTTTTTTTTTAATAATCAGTACTTTGAATTGGACATTAAACACCCATTAGAAACTTTATGCTTTTACCAGAAAACTGAAGATAGAAAACAAATTTCTGATTGAAACCTGGATGAAGATTCAACATAAATAACAAACCTATTTAGATGAGATTTTCTGAACTTTATTTTTTTAAACAAAGTGTTTTGCAAATCGAAGTTCACTGCACGCCTTAGTTTTGATATAGTTCATTCCTCTTTACGTTATCTTTTTTAGATGATTCACCAAACTCTATGAAATGTTCTAATTAAAATTTTAAATAGCAAAAAGAAACAAAAATCTAAATGTTTAATATGCTGTCTGAAAGTCAAAAATGTCTTGGTAATCCTCAGAAGCTAACATTCCAATTTAAGTGCATATTTTTAAGGGTATTTTATAACTCAAAAAGTCAAAGAAACACACATTATTACATTCAGTATGCTATATACATCCAATTTTCACTTTCAGCTTATGAGTTTTCATGAATATGAATATTTCATTTTCTCTTCTCATCCTGCATCAGTCATTTCAAGCACTGCAGTCAATTAATAGTATGATAAAATTGATATTACTTTCTAGTTTCTAATCTTAAAAAAAATAAAGTAATCAAGAAAGATGTTGAAGACTGCATTAGCAGGGGATTAGCTCTGTAAGACAAACACGACTATCATAGTTATAAAATGCTTGATAAGGCCCACCAGGAACAGCATGCACAGCACTGATAACTATCCATCAGGAAGGAAGTTACCTCACTGAAGGTGAGAAGCATAAGGAAACACAATATTATATTCCAGAAACCAGAGCTGAGGTCGAGTTTACAGAAAATAGAATAATGCTTCAGATGGACACAAAGAAAAGAAATATGTGAATGACTTGTTCATTCCACTAAGAATAAAAGCACATACTGTATTCATAAACTGTGAGATGGGACTGAGATACCTGATGATCCCATTAGGTAAACTCAGAATTTTCCATGTGAGCTAGGAAGTGAAACAAGTTAGAGAAATGTCTGAAAAAAAAGATGACTAACAAAGAGCATGCTAAAGCTTAGTAGGGATAATTACTCCAAATGTGTCAAATTAGTACTGACAATTTGATATTCTATTTGTTCACAAATGAGGTTTAATGCACTGTATGGATGAACGCTTCTTGTGAGGGGTTTTAATTCTGTATTGCCAGCCACATGCACTTAAAAGTTATTTTTGGGTGCCCATGCCACCCAGATGACAAGATTTGGAAGAGAGCACCAGTAGGGTTTACTGAATTTGTTTATTTTTGTACCTCACTGTTTATCCTCCAACTAATTTTAAGGTTATAAAGTGTTTTGTTTTTTAGTGAAGGCTGAGGATTCTTAGGTTATAAGCTGTTTTCAGCAGCTCGAATTTCAACCAAGAAAATAAACAGGGAAGACAAAATCAGTGAACAAAAACAGCACTTATCATATAATTGATAAGAAAACACATTAAAAACTTTGCTGACACTACCGATGCTTTCCATATAGGGATGAATAGTGAAAATATATGGAACTTGGCCACTAGAACTTCTCCAGCTCTAAAACACATTTTCAAAACATGTTTAGAGTGTATGGCTAGGTCTACAAAAAATCAAAATAGTTAATACCAAGTTATAACTTGGATAGGCACATAGTAGATAACTTGCACCAGAGCTAAGAGTTTCAGAAAAGTGTTCTTCGTAGTCAGTAGGTAGAACAAGGTTGACCTAAAAGCCAAATACTATTCAACTCATCTCTTTGCTATTCGGTATATAGTGGACTCTTCCAGAGTTATCAGAAGCAGTTAAGAAAAACAATGTTAATTTTGAGGAAATAAAACTGGTACAGAAGTCATAAAAAATACTTATCTTCCTTCTTGATTTTCAAATAACTGTGTGACTTGCTTATTGAGTTTTTAATGCAAGTGTAATTTGTAAGCAGCAGAATTCCTTAGGAAGACTACACAAAGTTTATTTGGCTTTTGACCTTTATCATAACACTGAAACTCCTATGTTGATATACTTAAGATTGATAATGCCTGGAGAAACTTGATCTAGTTGGAGTCAGACTATCTGACATCCAGAGATCCCTTCCAACCTCAGCAATTCTGTGAGAATAACACTGAATCTGTTATTTCCCGGATGTTAAGCTTACATTCAGCATTAAAAAAAATAGGATCTAAGTCAATTATTCTGGCCAATTAAATTCAAATGGAAGCATATGTTTAAGTACAAGCAGGTCTAGGTCCATACTGTATCTGTTTGCATTAATTGCTAAAACAATTTTTCTCCCTTGCTGATGTACTTTGACATATTAATTTGACTCAGGACTCTTTTTTAACCATCTATCCTGATCTCCAGCTGCAGATGAGTAAATCCAGGGCTCCATCCTTTTGACACCACTGCAGTAAGAGCAGCATAACACATAAACTCCTGTTTTGCCAAAAAAAAAAAAAAAAAAAGAAAAAAGGGACACAAAGAGCAAAGGCTGCAGTGCTCCCTGTGTGCTCCCAGTGCTAATAAAGGCCCAGTGATCTCCAAAAGAGGCAGAGCTGTCTCCTCTGATGGGCTGCAGAGAGCTGCACTTCCCTAAACACAAAATAATGCAAACAGATGATAAGATGGAATTGAATCAGTCTGTTTTTTCTTCAGCTCTCAACTACTGTTAAGTGCAAAGTTTTAAATGAAAAGAGCCCTTGCAGTGCATTGTGGCATTCAATAGTTTTAATGTGCTTTACCTTTAGGGGAATATATGTTAACATCTAATAGATAGCTTGGTGGTTCATCTTTGCTGCTGAGGGCAAAATGATCTTGCATTCAACTGAAGTGCAATCACTTTGTTCTGTAATCCATTTTCTGTCCTAAAAGAGCTCTGTTCCAACAGAAATTCTGAGATTGTAAGCAATGCTGATGACTAGGTTAAAAAAAAGCCACCAAAATGTAGTCATCTATGACAGTTGATAATTTAATTATAGGTGAGGGCAATAAATATCAGTCAAAATTTGTCTTTTATTTCCATAATATTCATGTGTTGAGAATAAGTATTCTAAAAGAATAGTCAGCAAAGGCAGTTAATAGAATTTTCAACTTTCTGTTCTGATAAATGGTCAAATGGGCCCACTCTTGAGTCCAGGCTCTTCATGGATAGTCTAGAAGATGTATCAAGACAGAAAGAGCCATTGACAAAGTAATTCAGAAACAGTGCTGGCTGATCCAAAATACATTTCAAGAAATGCTTTTCTGTATCGATGTATTGATTCTGATACTCTGAACACCGCACAAGATGAGCAGTCAACATTTTATCCCTCTAAGTTACAAGCATACAAAGATAAAACTGGGTAGCATCACTCCTTTTTTGTTCTGTTCGCTTTTGTTTGGTTCAGAATACTCATTGCTTTAAAAAAAAAATCTTCAGTATTATTTAATGATTCAGTTACTCAAAGTGAAACTTTTAACATTCAGGCATTAACATGTGTGTATACATATTCTACATATTCTAATTAAATTTTTCTCTTTTTTTTTCTGATATGTATCCAAGGTTATGAACATTTATGCATAAATCTGAAGTAGTCTGGAATGTATTTTGGAATGTGTTCTACTATATCAGAACAATGAAGACAGAGGGGTGTAATAACACCCTTCCAGATTACAAACTTCAGTAAAATTTGTCTCTGAGCACAACTTCATGCGAGAGTGGGGTTGGTCTCTTCTCACTGGTGACAGGTGACAGGATGAAGGGAAATGACCTCAAGTTGAACCAGGGGAGGTTTAGGTTGGATATCTTCATTACAGAAAAGGTTGTTAAGCATTGGAATAGGCTCCCCATGGAGGTGGCTGAGTCATCATCCCTGGATGTGTTTAAAAACTATTTGGATGTGGTGCTCAGGGACATGATTTAGCGGAGGGTTGTTAGGGTAGTATGGTTAGGTTGAGGTTGGACTCAATGATCTTTAATGCCTTTTTCAACCTGAACAATTCTATGATTTCATGATTCTATGTACCATATTGACTCCATGTTATTTTTTATAAAAATGAGATGCATTTTTTTACTGCATTCTTTTAACTAATTCATTACTTTTGTAACTGATTGCAATTGCAAATTTTAAGTTCTCTTTTATTCTAAATAATATTTCACTTCTACTATTTCTTTTCTATTAACTTCAATATAACTTTGAAAATTTTTCAAGATTGCCACAAGAAACAGTTTTACAGAATACTTCCAGAAACTATCTCTGTTTTTGGAAGAAAAAGAAAAGTATATATAACTCTGTGTATTTCACAGTGAGTATATCTCACAAAGTGAGTGCCTTTTTGGAGTCAAACAATAACCTTCCAACTTCTGTCTGAATAACAAATTTCTCTCTTCAAATATGTAAAAACACCCATTGCCCAAAGACTTTTTTATTTCTGACACTATAATTTTATTAGATAAACAATGTGGTATAGTATAATTGATTAAATGTGTTTTCATGCAAGAAAGTTTGTCTTCTTGTAAATTAATATGAAGTTTGGCTTAGATAATATAAAATTAGGGTTTCTACCAAAGAATTTCACTCAAATTCGAATCATGTGTGCAATTGCAAAGAGTGTAAGAGAAATAAATCACTGCATAATTTAAATCTCAGAGTTTGTTATCGTAAATAGCTATTAAAAAAAATAAAAAAGTACAGATAAAATGCAAGTCACATTCCATTTTTTCTCAAGATCAGGAATCAAATGGTACGCTGGTTTCTATTTCTAGCCTCACTATTACAAACAGACTCAAGTAAGTTCAGAATTGTGCAAAACTTTTAATAAATATCCATAGGTTTCTGTACCAACATAATATTTCAGGCATATTATTTATTCTGATTGCATATCTTAAAATAAGGTAAGAGACAATGTAGATAGAGCATAGCAGATTACATTCATGCCACTCGGTATAACCCTTCATCTTCTTGTATCTGATGTGAAGAGGCCACTTTCTTTTTTCTGACCTCACTATATTGGTTAAGCATCACAAGGAAATAGCAAAAAAACATTCCCATTCATTTTCACCAAATGTACTTGCACGAACAAAGGAGTAGTAGAATTTCATGTTTCTTGCTCCAATATGAAGAAAAGCGTGGCTATTTCATTTAATTATTTTATGTGAGCAGTGTTTACACTTTACTAGTGGCAAAATTTTATAGGCAGAAAAAACTACGTTTTCATTAATTTTTTTGGTGGAATTTATGTTTACTTTTAAATTTCCAGATAATTAATTTAGTCGCATTTCTGAAAATGTAGAGGCTGTGTGTGTGTGGTTTGTCTCTGTGAAGCTGGAGACAGATACCTTGCTTTCAGGTGACTTAACATATTTACAAAGAAAATTTTAGAGCTCTACTCTAGGGCAATACTGTGAAGTTCTGAAGACTGACATTATTCACTTGAATATATAAAAAAGTTTATTCTTTCACTCTTCCATTTAAGCACTTGAAATTGTTTCCTAAAGTTCTTTTTTATAAGCACTGTCAGAATAAGTGAGAATAATGGTGTGAAACTAAGAAAAAATAAATTTAGGCTGAGCAAATTAATGGTGAGGAAATATCCAGAACTCCCAGTTGGAGAGGATAAAGCACTTTCATATAAGTGATTTAGAACTTGGAAATTCACTTCAGAGAAAAATCCTGCACTGGACAAAGAATGATGCAGACGGGTGAATATTGGTTGCTTAAACTCCTCTCTGAAGATGATTATGTGATTTGTATGATAGACTATCACTCTATCGGTTTACTTCTTATTGCTACTTTACAATAACGTTGTTACTATCACATAACACTATTGATTCAGCTCTGCAACATTTTTGCAGAGCTGCTCAGGCAGACAGTTTCAATAGGGCCATAGTCCCAGTCCAAAAGAAATCAGATGTGACCATTGCACAGTGTGTAAAAGAAATCTATGAATTATTTATGTGAGTTTTATAAATTCTTGATATTTATTAGAATCGTGAAACTGAAAATATATCATGATAGTAATAAAAAATTATAATATATAATACATAAAATATATATGTTACATATGCATTTTGCTATGCATATTTAATATTTAATAATAATTTATAATAATTAAGAATATATTTAAAGTTAAAATGGTATCATGCACTTATTTACTCTTATGTTGTTTTACTGAAATCTGTAATGAAACTGAGCATTCTATGTATTTCGATGTACACCAAACAAGTGTTCAGAAAAAAATATACTTCATTCAGAAATTCCCAATTCATAGAACACCATATTATTTGAAATTGTTTTAGGTTCTGTTTTGGCTACATATTTTTGAGGATAACGCATACACATACACACTTTGTCTGAATATTAGCCTTTTATCCATACAAAGATTGTACAAAAAGATGAACTGAAAGTTCATGAAGAACTGAATTCTTTACCAGAGTGGATGGAATGTGACTATAAAAAGCCAGCATTCAGAAGTCAGAACTCTGACTTAGTGGGAGTTTGATGCTCACCACTACCACTTCAAATTCCTTAAGAGCTCAGTTTTACCCTAACTCCTGTCTACCAATAGGCAAGTCACTAGATAATTGAAACCTCCAGTGTAATCCATGCTATGGATAAATACATCATTTACATACTGGACTTGGGAGATGAGCAAAATTTCAGTTTCTCAGTAAATAGCATGCATAGGTATACGTCAGGCACCAGCATACCATCAGGATGTGAGAGGTCCAGAAACATTGTTTCCATATGAAATTTTCATTTCACCCCAATTTCTTCGAAATGATCAGCCAAATGAAATACAAAGGCTTCCCATGTTTTTGACTGTTTAACTGTGGAAAAAATATATATAAATTTAACTACGTTGTATAAAAAGGAAAAATTCAGATCTGCTGAGTGGGTCAACATTGAAGATTTGAAGTAATTTAACACCTCTTTCACTCTCTCTCCTTCTGTCTGCAGCTACTATGTACTTTTTGCAGTTAATCTTTTAATTGTCTGATATTCACCACAGCACCTCATGCTAGGAGATCTTTTCTGGCTATGTTTCTCAGTTTTTGCCTGCACTGCAAAAATTTTTCCCACCTGGGGATGTTCAGATTATTCTCAGAGACAGAGTAATTTACTCCTGTCTCCAAGAGATTTTGCATTGCCCACCCACATCCAGAACACATAACCTGAAAGCTGCCTGGCAGCACCTTCTTAAACAAAGTATATGTACCAACGGAAATGGTACATACACCCTGGACTAAGAACAAACAGAATGAATATTTCTTCTTGCACTTAGTTCACACCCTTTTTGCCTTACTTGCTGAATCTGGGGTTATGCCAATGGTGAACAAGCCTAGATTCTGGAGTAGATTTTAAACATGATTTTTGAATATTCCTTGCTTGTTTTCTATCCACTTCAGTGATTTAAGTAAGTTAATGAGGCTTTGTGCCTCATTGTTTCCAAGAATAAAATGAAATCAGCATTTAAATCTTTAAATAAAGTTTAAAGCCTATGAGTTTTTTTCTGTTGAAACTTATCATTTCATTTCAACTGAAACATAAATAAAATTATACTCAGGAATGTTTGATTGCTCTCCAGAATTTTTGAGGATTGTCACTGAAACTGGTTGTTTGCTTCAGACTTCACTTTGGAAGCTTTTCAGATCATATTTCAAAAGTTCTAGATATTTAAATAAAAAATGTGCACTTTCCCAAATACGAGAGGTATATGCTTGCATATGATTTTGCCAGCTGCTCATACTCTTACCACACAGGTAACAGAATTTCACCTACTTTTAAGCTGACATTTTCAGGTCAACTAATATTATCACACATAAGGAAATAAAAATGTTTGCCTCCAGAAAGTCAAATGCAATATCTACTTAAAATAATTTGGAGGATACTGTAGAAGGAAACTGAGGAAAAAATATAAGATTCTATCACATCAGACGTATTTTGAAAGCACACATCTATTCCATCAATTTTTTCAATAAGAAAAATTCAGGTGTGCAATATATCCAGAAAATGAAGAAGTGATGCTTTCTTTCCCATTATCTCTGCATGTAAGATAAACACAAACCCAACAGTACTTAGAATGTCTGACACATGTATTAGCTGACAGATTTCTGAATGAGAAAGAAAATATATATATATATAGTTTAGATGTAAAAAGTTAGCTTTTGCCATCAAACTTAATCATTAGCTATTCTAGAACATTTTTTTATGTCCCTGTCCTCCTAAGCTGAACATCATCATAGGATGTAAAAATAGTGTTAGAAGAAAACAATTAAAAATAAATTCAAAAATATCTTCATTACATCAATATTTAGGATTCAATCCTAACTAGACATGTTCTCATGTTTCAAGCAGAAAAATTATTTTTCCAACTTCAGTTTTAATTTTTGTCCCATTGGTAGACCAATTAGTCAGTTAACACCTGAAAATAAATGGATGCATTTGCATGATCTAATATTGAAAGGTATTTTTTTTCTTTTTTTTTCTTTTAAATCAATAATTTAGTTTACTTTAAGATGCACTAGAGGGCATTTTTTTAATTATACTGAATGAAAAAGCTTATTCCAAAACTGGCACCCTCATGGAAAGCTACATGCATACTGCTTGAGCAGCTAAATAGCGTGGAATAATTTTACTGCTCTATCTTTACTGAAAACAACAGAGTTTCTGGTTCATTTTCTGTTACATTCAATTCCTTCTACTGTGGACAAGTAATTCAATTTCTCCTTGCAGTTCGACTCATCTAAAGCACCCAGAAGTGTATCAGAGTTTCTCTTGTCTAGTTGTCTTGGAAACTCTCACAGGAGGGAACTGGCTCTAATCGTCTACATCTATTTTTCTTTTCAGAATTCTCTAGTTTAGATATCAAGTGATAATTGAACATGTAATAAAATGACTATTGACAGGCTGAAAAAGAGTTTAACTAAGTGTCTTTTGCAAACTTCTTAATGAAAAGAACCCCCAGCTAAGGAAACAAAAAATCAAAAGTAAACTTGGTTGAATTAAGCTAAAATAGAGTCTGATATTATGACAGTGTTATGAGGTGTCTGATTTTGATATTCTATGGCTCATTTAATTAGTAATGTTAATTAGTTAAATTATCACAATTAAAATTGTGAAGCTTCATAATCAATTTTTCATTAAATTGTGTGCTTTTGAAAAGTGGTGGTCTGTTTCTTTTTGTTAGCACATGTTTTTTCTAATTTAAATGAACAAACGTTTGCTTTTTATAAACAAAAACTACAATATGGTCAAAATTCAGACCAGCTATTGAAATTGTTTATTCCCATGTTTTATGTTTATGATTCTAAGTGAAGTACTGTAAAATGATGCACAATTTGATATTTTGCTATCTGTTCTAGTGTCTCTGTGTTCTCTCCTGTCAACAAATTTGGCAAGTTTAGTAGCATAGAAGAATAAATAATTAGCCAAAATAAGTTTATTTCACTTAATTATGCTAGAAGCTACAGTTAAAACTAATCTGTGACTAACATCACTGAAATAAATCCTGTCAGAATACATTACAAGGAAAAAAATCATAGTTGATACTAAGTGTTGGTTTAGTAAGGCAAGAAAAGAAAAGATAGAGATGGAGCTAAGTGACATCAATGTGTGTGCAGACTCTGCCCAGTTTGAGCATTTTAACTGTTCTACGAAGTGAAATAGATACATACAGGAAAAAAAGTGCATATATATGACTGCTTTATGAAGAAACAGGAAAAGTAATAGGTCTTGAATTCCAGCATTTTTTCCTGACAGCAGATGTTTTCAAACTCTATTACAGTGACCTAAAACTTGTTTTAAGTAGTCACATCTTCCATCCTTTTTCTAAAACCTTGAATTTCATACCTAGACACAAATACATCTACATGTCTGCGAACACCTACAGAATTCCCTTCCTGATAATTGAAGGTGATCATCATAGAATCATAGAATCCTCAGAGCTAGAAGAGACCTTTGAAGGTCATCTAGTCTAACTCCCCTGCAATGAAGAGGGACATCCACACCTAGTTCAGGTTGCTCAGATCCTGGTCCAGCATCTCCTTGAATGTCTCCAAGTTCAAGGCATTCCAGTGGCTCATCTCTCACTGTAAAAGACTTTTTCCTTATATCCAACCTAAATCTCCCCTCTTTAAGTTTGAAACTATTTAACCATGTTACTTACACTAAATAGTAATAACTCCGCTTAGACTTTAACCTGGACAGTCCACAGATGGTCCTGGCTTGAAAATCTAACATAGAAAAGAGATGAGAAAAGTCCAGTTGTGTTCTTGAGAGTGACATAATATGCTAGTTGAAGAACTAAAAATAAAAGATGGTAGTCTTTAACCCTGACCCAAAACCTGATTTCTACCAGCCAGAATCACAGAATGTCAGAATGGTTGAGGTTTGAAGGGACATCTGGAAGTCATGTCATTCAAAGCCCTCTGATCAAGTAGGGACACCTAGAGTCTGTTGTCCAAGTCTACGTTCAGACAAACTTTGATTATCTTCAAGGATGGAGACTCCACAACCTCTCAGGACTACCTGTTCCAGTTCACAGGGGCCCTCCTGATGTTAAGGGCAGAAACTTACATGTTTCAGTTACTCCCATTGCCTCTTGTCCTGTCAGTGAGCACTACCTTTGCACTATTCCTTCAGATACTGGTACACACTGATAAGATGCCCTGTGAGCCTTCTCTTTGCCAGAGTGAAGAGTCCCATCCATTTCAGCCTTTCCACATCTGAAAGGTGTTTTAACCCCTTAACCATTTTAGTGGCTCTTCACAGGACTCTTTACAGGATGTCCATCCCTCTCTTGTGCTGAGGATCCCAGAGTTGAACATAGTCTGAACCTCATCAGTTTTGAGTACAGGGGAAGGATCACTTCCTTCAATCTGCTGGCAATATTTTGCCAAATGCAGCCCATCAGCCTTCTTGGTGGCAAGGGCACATTACCGGCTCAGACTCAACCTGACGTTCAACAGGTTCCCAGGCCCTTTTCTTGCAAGCTGCTTTCCAGTTGGTCAGCTTTTATAAGACCAGCAGCGGCAGCGTGAGTTGATGCCTGCTGAGAAAAGCGAGGAACTCACGAGGTTACACGAGTTGTCTTAAGGGGGTTTCTTAGCCACAATATCTCGGTCTGTGGGCCCCGTACGCGCCGTGCAGCAAGCGACCAGTAGCTCCGAATTCGCCCCTACGGGGCGCCAGAGAACGGAGTGCCTCCACCCGGGGCGGGGCAGGGCAGGGACCGGTGATTCTGCGCTCTGCCTCACTCTGCTTCCCTGCCACTCAGTCTGTGGAAAAGCTGTGGAGAGGATTGTTCTGGGAGATGCTGAAAGGCACTAAAAGAGCAAAGCTATTAGCCAGCATGGGTTCATCAAGGGAAAGTCATGCCTTGATAATGTGCTTTCCTTCTATCATAAGGTCTCCAGCTTTTGCGGCTAAAGGGAGAAGGGTGGCTGTTATCTTTCTGAATTTCAGCAAGGTCTTTGATACCATCCCTCACAGCATCCTCTGGTCAAATTATCCAACTGTGTGATAAATAGGTTCATGCTGCACTGGGTGATGAACTGGCTCAATGATGGTGCTCAAAAGAGTGTGGTGAATGGGGCTATATCTGGCTGGCAGATGGTCACCATCATGTTTCCCAGGATTCAGCTAGAACCAGTGCTGTTCAATGTTTCAGGAATGGAATGCATCCTCAGCAAGTTTGCTGTTGTTATTAAGCTGGGAGCTGTTAACTCCTGGCAGGGACAAGAAGCTGTGCAGAGGGATATGAGCAGATCAGAGCACTGGGCAGTTAGCAACAGCATGAAGTTAAACACAGGTAAATGCTGGGTTCTGTACACTGGATGAAGTAATGCTGGATACAGGCACAGACTGGGAAGTGAGGAGTAGAGAGCGGGTCAGCAGAAAGGGACCTGGGAAAGTGACTGCAAGCTCAGCATGAACTAGCACTGTGCCCTAGCAGTGAAGATAACAAACCTCATTTTGGGATACATTAAACATAGCTGGTCAAAAGAGGTCATTCTCCTCCTTATTGTTGGTGCAACCTCATCTTGAATGGGCTCCAAAATATAAAAAAGATGTTAAGGTAATTGAAAGCACCCAGAGGAGGGCAACAAATCTGATAACATGACTGGAACGCATGTCCTTTGAGAAGAGGCTGACCACACTTGGTTTATCTAGTCCAGACGAGTTCTGAGAGTTAAAATCTGTCTTCTGAGGAAGGGAAGCACAGAGGGTGGTGTCAGATTTTGCTCCTGGGAACTGATGGCAGGGTGTGGGGGAACTGCACAAAGCTGTGCCAAAGAAAGTGCAGACTGGATATGAGGAAATATTTATTTGCTTTGAGGGTGGTCAAACACTGGAACAGGCTTTCTAGTGAGGTGATTTATCTCCATGCCTGCCAATGTTCAAGAGGCCTTTGGACAATGCCTTAATGAATTAGAGTAAAACTTTAGTCTAAGTTTTAGACTAAAATCTAAAGTTTTAGATTTTAGTCAGCCCTGAAGAAGTTAAATGCTTGTGCACAATGTCCTTTGAAGATCCCTCCCACTTGAGCTATTGTAATATTCTGATATTCTATTATTTCCAGCTTACACATGGGGCTATTTGTATTCATTTGCAGAAATTTTCAGTTCTCCTTGTTGAAATTCATGAGATTCCTATTAGCCCACATCTCCAGCCAGTCCAAGTCCCATTGGATGTCAGCACTCCTCATTTTTTTTGTATTACCTTCAGACTTGTTGAGGATACCCTCTGTCCTGTTATTCATATTATCAATTAAGATGTTGAACAGAACTGGAGCCAGTATTTACCCCTAAAGTACACTGCGAGTTACTGTCCTCTAAGTAGACCTACTACCACAGATCACCATCCTCTGGGACTGGCCATTCAGTCAGCTTTCAGTCCTTCACTGTTCGCTCATCTAGTCCATATTTCGTCAGCTCTTCTAAGAGGATCTTAAGCAAGACACTGTTGAATGCATTACCGAAGTCTTGGTAGACAATATCTACTGTTCTCCTCTTGTCCACCAAGCCAGTCATTTCATTATAGACAATGATCAAATTGGTCAAACATCATATAAGAATATTTCTTAATAAGTACACCACAACTCTCTTTTAATTTATAATGCTTATTTAAAATCTCAAAACCTACAAAAGTTAAAATTATAGTCAAAGAGAACATGCCACATAACTTTCAAGGATAACAGTTAAGCACAACTGCAATACAGAGAAATAGAAAAAAGAAAAACACCCCTTTTGGGGGTTGCTTTGGGGAATTACTGAAAATGAGAAAAAAGGTTTTACTGATATCATGACTAAAGACTTATTCTGATATATACGTAACACAGAGTTTTCAGCTTTGTGAGTTCTGTAAGTACAGCACTAACCTCAAGCCATAATATCTCAGTTATTCTAAATACGGGATTTTCTTTTCTTGTTTTATTAATTCCCTCCCAATGACTCAACAACTGGTCTCCGATGTTCGACATCAAGGATACTGTAATGCTTGCATGACACTGCTTGATATGAATGTACATTATTATTCTCTGTGCTTTCATGTCTACACTTAAAGCAATTCTCTTTTTTTTTTTTTTTTTTTTCTGAGATAACATTTCAGGTTAGAACAGTCCTTTCATCTGTAGTACTGCTTTACGCAGCACTGCAAGTTCAAAGTGTAATTTAGTAAAGGAGAAACAAAGTACAGTTGTCATGGTAAGATTACAGACAATGAGATAGAAATAGAGAAAGTAAGAGGGGAGTAAAACAAAACAAAGCCCAGAAAGGTGCGCTTACTGTTTGTGTGTTACATTCTTATTTTGTCTAAGATGCTTATGAAGTGTTGCAGATCATCAGTTTAGTAGTTAATTATCGGATTTAACTTTTGGTGGAACAGTATATACAAATATCTAATTTGTGTTATATGAAGCAGTGAGAGATAGTTGTGTTTTGTTTGCAGTCATTCTAGTTACTTGTGATTAATCTTTTGGGTTTTATCACGTATCAAGTACATATTTTTCGAAAATGAGTCAGTCCTTGCGATTGCCCCAAATTCACTTTTGTTCATTCAGTTCCTTCTTGTGTACTATATGTTATCATAACAACTGTTTTCTCAGTGTACTTTATGTTCTCTCTGTCAAAATCAAATCAGGAAAGAAGTGATAGGGATGACTCCTACTTAGGAAAGTGACTTTCACTTCTAAAAGTTTGTGTAAGAAGGAGCTATAATCAGGCTGCAGATATGAGTACCCATTCTATATTTTTAGTTATTCTTGATATTATAATTAGTGACAGAACTTTTTCCATAATTCCAAAGCATGTGCTCTACTTGTCTTCATTACTGTACTTTGTTTTATATATTTTATATATATGGAAAAAGCATGGAGAGAGCAGAATTTTTCTGAGAACTTCTAAGAAAGCAGGAAATCAAGTTTATGTCTCCCAGGTCACAGGCTGACATTATAGTAACTAGTAATTTCCATGGAAACTACAACAGCTACAAAAAGCACAATAACACTATCTGATAGAGCAAATTCTCAGCTACAGAACGTATTTTTCAGCACAGTCACCACTATCAGCTATGCATCTTTGCGAGTGATGAACAAAAGTCTGTATGTTGTGCTTGTAAAAATCTACGTGATCATCCAGAATGTGGCTTGCTTTTCGTGTCACCATCACTGCTGCTGAAATACACTACCCAGTGCCTCACTGGTACTCATATCCTCTGTTTGGTCTCTGTAGATATTCAGCAGCAATTGATGAATGTTCAAGTGTGCCATTTTTTCCACATGAAGGAATTAAATAACAGATTGCCCCTCTGCTACCATCTGTCGCAAAGCAATAAAATGTAATGGAATATTGGCAGGAAAGTTCAGTCACTACTGCCACTCCACCAACATCCGCCTCTGATGTAACGGACCCACACAATAAAATAGGAGGCATTAATTTTGGAGCAGTCTTTATAGGTAGTGTTGATATTCCTTTATTTCAAGTCATCAAAGCAATAACACTCAAGTAATCTAAAATGAGATGAAGTGCACATAGTACAGTCCTTCCCACACTGAAATACTGCTTCAGCCATTCTCTCTAGCACAAAACTGTTCTTTGCTTGAGACATCTTTCTATACTCATAACTAAAGATTGCAACATTTGTTTCACTGTCTCAGTGAAACTGTTTCAAATGGTTAGACTTTTTCAGTTTATTTCAGCTCCTTGTAATTTAGAGTTCATGCATTTCTTCTAGCCTTTAAACCTTTAAACCTTTAAACATGAGAGATAAACATGTCTGAGGTTTAGAGGTCAACAGTTATTCTTTCAATTTGCACAGCAGCACCGCTATTAATAGAGATCAATAAAGTCAACAGTAGTAAAAAAGTTTTGCACTATTTTCTCAACTCTTTCATATAGTATGTTTTTCCATTTGAGAAGCTTTATAAACAGCTTATAGAAGACATCTGTTTCTGTTTATCTGCCAATATTGAAAAACTCCTCCAGCTACATCCAACAAAGGGCTTCAGAGTTATTAGGGATTTTGTGTTTTGATTAATTAAGTCACCTCAAATGGTTTGTTGTATCTTCAGCAAGGACTTCAGGTATTCCTAGGAGGTACTTTTACAGATAATTTCCTATAAATAGAATCTGCAGGAAAAATAAAATCTAGGTAGGTAGCAATTGTCCAGGAGGATAAAATCAGCTCCATGTGCAATTAAAAAGTTGAGAATGATAATGATTGGAGCCAACAAAATGAGAAATTCCCTACTAGCAAACTAAATTGTACATATGAGGAGAGGATATATAAAAGATACAAACCTAATGCATAACCACCTGCAGCTATTTTTTTTTTTTCTTATCCATTATTTTGTCTCCACATGAAACTGAGAATTATGATCTTTTTCTTCAGTAGTTCACTTTTCTTACCAGGTAGAACTCATATGCCAACTTTTCTCTTGGGTTGAAATTGCTTAATTCTGCAAATTGCCAACTTTCATGGAATCAGATTTACAATCAAATTATGGCTGATTTCACACTATCTGTCTGCATATGTGTTTTTAAGACATAAAATAAGTCAGTCAGAACTCAGTAAATTGTATTGTTTTGTGATTATCTCAATATTTAGTAGTCAGATACTATGATACTGTTAATGTCTGATAACTTGTACATTATTCATGTTGAGTTAAAAAAATAAAATATTAAAGCTCCATTTGATTTGTCTGCAAATTGATTTAGGTACTTTTCTGTATTTAGACTCCATTTAAATAATTTGTTTACAATACCAGGCCTTTGCTTCTGATGCTTTTAATATGCTAATGCTGAAAGAAAAATGAAATTCAGAGTCGTACATTTGAAATTTTATATTTGCATACAGCAAGGGGAAAATCAGGTGGTTTAAAATGAAATATGAAATACTCAGAACACAATGAGAAGAAATGCAAGTTAGCTCCTTTCAAATGGGATCGCTAAAAAACCCCCATGTGCCTTAAATCTACACTTATATGCAAGAGTGATGGAGGTGGACGTCTCTTTGTTCTCAGGTACCTCAGGCTGAAATTTTGTCTTCCAAAAAATAGTTCTTTATTGTCTTCTTTCAAAAATGAGGCTGGCCATTCCTGCTTTCTTCAAGGTTCTTAAAGGCAAGTGTGCTAAGATAATGGGAGCTGCAGAATCAGCAGCTTATATTCTTAGGAATGTTGCTAGCAAAATAAAATAATGTTATTGAGAATAGCCACAGCCTTCTCAGGTGAATCTTCCTACCACTGTAACATACATCCTGGAGGTGAAACTACTCCTGAAAAAAGAAGAGGGTCAGAGTCAAAATCCCATAGATGAAGAAAAACATTGAATTTAGTTGTGTTTACCTTCAGCACGTCCTCCAGTTCTCTACAGATACTGTAATATTGGCAGAAAATACTCTGGCTAATGTGAATTATCTAATTCACTTTTTTTTTTTTTTTTTTTTTTTTCTTATTATTAGTAAGTTTTAAAATATAAGAAAGGTGTCACAGAATCTGTGGGTAGGTGAGATACAGGAACCTTGAAACTATTATTTGGATATTCAGGATGGTGGACCACAAGGCTCATAATGCTTTGCAAAGTTCTGTGTTCCACTTTCCACCTAATGCTGACCTATTTAAATAATGAGAAAGATCATTAGTGTAACACAGAATTTAAAGTGTTAATTATAAAAGATATTACAAAGACCTTTCATTACATACATAAGAGTCACCACCCTGCACTACTCACTTCACAACTGGTTTACAAGCATCCTGTTCCAGGAACTCAGGCAACTTTTCCTGTTATAAATGTCAGTCAAGCAGTATTAACATATGGTTTTCATACTTAGATAAATCTTCCAGCTTTATTGTGGATAGGAGAAATCACTGGAGATAACTCCCCTTCGGTTATCATACTCAATTCAAATCTCTTCTACAGCATATTCTTCCATCCCAGTTTCTGAAAGTAGTTTGATTACATGAACAGCAAACATATAGAACTGTACCAGTTTTTCAGCATGACTAATTTTCTCAGGCAGGAGAGAGAGACAGCCACACCAGCAACACACCCACTATCATTTTGCATACTGTGTACTTTATAGTTGCCAATCTGCTCATTTATAGGGATAATTTTTCAGCCATTGTAACCAGTAGCTTTAAAAAGAGAACGTTTAAAGAGATAACATAAAAATGTTGGCATCAAGAAAAAGCTGGACAAAATTTAATTCAGCAAATGTGATTACAATCTATGTCATTTCAGAGCTACTGAGACACCAATCCAGAAAGGGTGTAGACATTTCATGTACATACAATTGTGTATTTCCTAACTGCATCTATTGTAAGGTACACTGACCCATGTACCATGGATAAACTAGATATAATAAACTAGAACAGGATAAACTGGAATTTTCAGAGGTAAATTTATTTATAACATATCTCATCCCATGAATATACTTAAGATTTGTTGGTAATCTGAATAAGCACCTGGACTTCATTAAGCTCATCAGGACACACTGATCTGTTCCTACAGTTCAGCACCAAGCCATAGAAATTATATTCACCAGTTATACACATCCTCCTCAGGAGCAGGAGCTGTGCTAGAATTGAGGGAGATCCACTGTACAATGTTCCAAGAGTAGGGCAGCATCTAATGGTACCAGGTAGGGGTCTGCTAAGACCATTCAGAGAATCGCAAATGATCTCTGGATGTTTCAGAACTTTATTGAACTTTCCTCTTTAGCTCCGACTACTTTTATTTCCTCATTACAGGACAAGATCAGAGAGTACCTGGCCAATAATATCATTAAGTGTATATGGAGTTCAGCTATATTTAATTTTTGCATTATTTACTCCAGTTCTCACTGATTGTCCTGAAGTATCAGGATGATGTATTTACCTACTCATCTTATTTACCCTCCTGCCAAGCGTATCCTTTGCTTCATGATCAGCAAATTAAATCAGAGAATTAATTTTTTTTTTTTTTAATTATCTCAAGCTGAGAAATTTGAAATTTATTTAAAACATTTTGCTATTTTAGCCAGCTGGCCAGCACTGCAGTATGTACAAAAGAAATCAGTGATGAATGAGTAAATTTTGTACATATGTACACTGCTGTCATCTAACATCTTCTAGATATGAGGGAGCAAACTATACCCAGTATATTAATGGAAGTCATTATTAGTCAGGCCCCAGGCAGATCTACTTCCAGGAATAAACGGCTGCCACAGATCTGTGTGTCAGCCAGGTGAGATCAGCTATTATTTATTGCCTGGTCTGCACTGATGGCAACTGAGGTTACTTTTGTTTTTGAGCAGATTTCATGTGACTTGAAAACTGTGAGACGTATTGTTTGAAAGTCAGAACAGGAAACTTGCTGAGAGGGGTGACTGAGGTCTCTCTATTTAAGTGCCTATTCCCTTCTGAGCTTTTGTGCTGAACAGAGATAACCATCTGTGCTCAATTGCTAGTTATGGTTTTGTAACATCAGCATCTGCTGATAAAGAAAATATGGGAGTCTATGCCCACAATAACTGAAGCCTCATTTACCACATCAAAACTCACTTTCTAATTGTTCAGTTTTATTTTAGTTGAGTACAGGTGTTGTCACTCCTTCTGCCATCTGAAATTATTTAGAATAAGATTCACCCATAGAATGCTGTAATTGTTAGCTTTCTTTAAAAAATGGATTTTTATAGATGGATAAAAAGTAATATATTTTTTTTTATGTCTCTCAAATAAATTAAAAGATAAATATGCTTTCTGAGGGTTGTTGTTCTGTGTAACCACGTGCTCTTAGTCTAAAATGATAGTTTACATGCTAGGGACAGATGAAACTGAAATTTCCTCTAAGATCACAGATTATGCATCTCTCTAGCGCTAACTGTAAAATATTAGCACAGAATGTCTGCCTGTCTGCAACTGACTATTTCTGACAAATTTTCATGTTGCAGTACATGGCATATTAAGTCATAATAAATCATTCTTAATTGGCACAAAGCCACAGACTATATTGGACACAGTGTGCATCCAGACTATTTTGATATGACACATAAATTTAGTATGCAATATTGTATTTCAGTTTGTCAGTGTCCGACAAGTTCTGAAGAAAGCATCACGAAAAGAGTGAATGATTTAATGGGATGCTGGAACATTTTCCAAATGTCTAAAATGGGAGCTTCTGTATCTTATATCAAGGGAAGTCCTCTGCAGTCAGAGTACTTGCAATGGCTGTGAAGAGTCAGGTGCGGTCTTGGGGGCTTGCTAGCTCTAGCTAATATCTAGCTATAACAGACCAGAGACAGTTACATAAAGGGTAATTCAGTTGTCTCTATATTGTGATTCCAAGAGGCACAATAATTGGAACACTATGTGAAAAGACCTAAACTGGCTTCTATAAGACCTCTTACCTTGAGCTCTGCCTGGCAGGAACACTTCAGCATTTCTTCAGAGTCCAAGCCGTCATCAAACTGTTGCATCCACACTTGTATAACACTACATGTGGCTGTCTAATACTACCTCTAGCCTAGTCCAGCCTGGCCTTGAATGTCTCCAAGGATCCATGACATCTCTGAGGACAAGTCTTTGTGATGTTGTTGATTGTCATGGTTTTATGATTTTTGTTATCAGTATTCCACATCATAACATCATGTAAATCACAGGGAATTAAACAGTTACTACTCCTGTTCCATGGACTGACAACCTTCCTGATATCTGGTTCTCAGAAAAGAAGAAGAACTACATATCCCAGAGGACTTTGTGTTCAGTGTGGAAGATAAGACCTGCAAGTCATGGGACTCGCGCTCTCTCTCTCGCTGCCTGGCAGTGTGTGGCTGTGCTCCCCAGCTGTTTTGCTTTCAGTTCAAAGTAAGGCTTTCAATTTTTGACACTGTCTCTCTCATTTTATTTGATTTATTAGCCTCAGTTCCAATTGTATTGTATTATATTGTGTTATTCTTATATAATATTTAGTAAAATTAACTTTCCTCCTTAGTTTGTTGCCACTGTTCTGTCTTTGGGCACAGCGCACAGCTCCCTACTCTCCCCTGCCTTTTCCCTTTCCCCTTTTCTTGGGCCGGTGGGCTTGCAGACCTGCTGCCCTTGTCATGAACACAGATTGATCTGTAACACTGATTCATAATAAACATTGTTCTTTTTCTCAGAAGTTGGGAGCTTAAACTGATTCATGTTACAATATTCAGCAGCCTGAAGGGTTTGAATCCTGACCTTCTTCAAGACATAATGGACCTGAGCCACTTCAAAAATCTTTCCCAACAAGGTGATAAAAAGAATCATGAAATCATAACTAAAAAAATGTTAGCTTTACTATTGCTGGAAGCAAGGAGATAGTTTCCTCCCTACCTTAAGCAATTTTTTTATAACATATTTTGAATCCTCTGGCTTGTACATATCTATGTACAGTTCTAAATTGTATGAAATCCTACTACACCTATAAACTTTTTTCAATCAAAAGACCAAATTTTTTAATGCTGTTAAGGTGGTAGGTTGTATTACAAATATTATACAAATCTTTGCTAGGTCATCAGGAAAGGAAGCAACTGGTTTAGATCCCCAAAAATTCAAGTAGTTGCACAGAACTGAATGAATTGTAATACAATATAATACAATACAGCGATTCAATTGGAAGGGACCTTCAAAAATATAGTTCAACTGCCTGACTTCTTCAGGGATAACTGAAAGTTATCCAAATGCTTCCTGAATACTGACAGGAACAAGTCATCAGCCAGCACTCTAAGAAGCCTGTTCAGTGTTTGATCACCCTCACACTAAAAATTTTTTTCTAAATGTCTAATCCGGACATGTATACATGTATACTCTATACATGTATAGAGCCATGTGATACTTCACTGATGATACACAGTATTTGATTAAATTATTTAGTCAGTATTAAAAATACAAACACATGGCCACTGAGAATTCTGTTCAAAAACAAGTGTTCAAAGAGAAGATCTGATGTGAAAGAGTTGAAAAGATTAAGTAATTCTAGCAGAATTTTCACCTCCAGAACTCTGTTTCAAATTATAATCAATAATATCTGAAGACTGAAATAAATTTCTTAGTCCACTCATTCCAGGTGGACATTTGTTCACATCATACTTATTATTCTGAACACAGGATCAAACTGGCTTTGTTCCTGGACTGATTTTATTGTAAGAAAATATTTCCTGTAGGATAGGATATGCTTTATCTCTATGAATAGAGCTCTTCATTTGATAGTTATCATTAAATATGATCTCACAAAAAAAAAAATGGAAACAGAAGAAAGACTGGAAAACTGTAAAGAAAGTTCAGAAAGGATAAGACTCCATGTAGTTCAGTTTAATTCAAGATAAAGATAAGACTTATAGTCAGGAATCCAAATGCTTTTAGGAATATCTATACTAATGTATAGATGTAATAATGTATACTAAAGTAGGATTTGGATAGCTAACGGTGAGGACAAAGGAAATCATAGGAAATTCAATAAAATTTTCTGCATTCAAAAATAACATGGATAAAATAAAGGAGTTATCTCTGCAGCAATATACAGAGCTGTAGAGATAGTCTGGAACTTTATAATGGTTTCTACCTACCCAATATAATCAACTTGCTTTTGATTATGAGCTGGAAGTCTCCTTCCTCTGCCTCCAAATTCAAGGTCAATAAAAAGTCTACAAAAAACTAAACTAAAAATAAAATGTGGCATTGCTGCTTGCATAGGGACAGCCAATGAGTTAAATGCATTTTAAGGAAATGTTCTACTTATTAAAGCAACAGGTGGAAAGCATGTGCCTGCTTTAACTGTTATTATGCCAGCATTCTCATTATAGACCTACATTCTTTTCCAGAAGTTTCATGTTGCAACTCTATATATCATCTTAATTGACAGAGGTTGGTGTTCTAAAAAGATGACTGTGTCTAGACAGAGAAGTTATGTATCTCTCTCTAGTGTAAAGTAGCAGTGTTAAGGACTGTATATATATATATATATATATATATATATATATATATATACATACATATATATATATAGACACTATACCTTTCTGCCATATACAGGTCCAAAATACAGAGTATATTGAGATTATAGTGCAGGAATTTTATTATATGTGGTTATTTGCAAGATAACACCATAAGTCTTTCTTCCATGCACACTTTGTTGCATGTGATTTGTCTCCATATCTTTGACAAATATTTTTGCAGTACATTCGTATCTGATTTACAACAAAAGATTGCGTCTCATAAACAAGTGCTTTCAAGTATCTTAAATTAGGCCTGTGGTGAAAGCCTGCTAGTCTTTACCGTACCTTACATATCTGTACAGGACTGTCCTTTGACAGTTGTAATTCTCTACATAGCTGGCAACTACTATACTTTCTTCTGAAGCTGTGACCTTGCGCACATCTTCCCACTATGCTTTCTCTCTCAAGTGCAAATGAAGCACTTCCTCCACTGATGCATAGCTGAGATCATGATGAATACAACCAAGAGCAACCGTAAGCAGAACATATATAGAAAAGGTCAAATGGTTGGTTTCAACTAAGAAATAGAGACACACAAATAATTTTGACTGAGCTGTTATACAGGGCAGACAATGACAAGAACAAATGGTCAAGTTTCTGTCTGACAAGAGCTTCAGGTACAGCCTAAGACTAATAAAAGTATATCCCTATCTCTGAAAATAGAGAAGAAGGTTTTGAGAAGAGTAGAGAGGAGGTTTTAAGATATGAGAGGTCCGTGGAATTGTCAAATCTAGGCAGAGGCCCAAATGTTCAAATGAATTTGTGTCAGCAAACGAACTTGTACATTTGGCTGAAGATCTGTACTATTGCAAAATGTATTTTCTAAAGATATTTTAGATACCTGAATGTGTTGGAAGACATTGTGGAGCTCTCTTGCTGATGATAGCTCTATATCGTTTATCATAACTGAAAGTCTAAATTTCACTTCATCTTAAGCTTTTTTGCCATTTTAAATTGTCCAGCTGCCCTTGGAAAGGTTGAGACTATTGTTTTACTCCCTTCTTGCTATGTAGGTCACTGATAATTAGCTGAAATGTACAATACTAACAATACAACAGCTCCTGTTATTTCCATCTCTAGGAATGATGCCTTTCACATATTGCATATCCTGGTTTTCTCTAAGGTCTAGAATTAAGTGACATGATTTTCAGCTTTTCATAGTGGAGCATGTCAAATTAAAGAGAGCAACAGTTTTTACCTAAAGGATGACTGGGTGTCTGATGACAATATACGTTCTCATGAAGGAAAAAAAAATGCCTGAAATTGCACAATAGAATGACACAATTAGTCCCAGTTTTCACTAGCACAGCTTCTGAAAGCTTTGTTTATAGATTAGCAGGTAGATAAGAACTTATTTTACACACTAGGAATCACTAAATATTATAAAAAGACTTGGCAGTTATTTTTAGCCACCAAAAAGAAATCTCTAAGTACAGTGTAGTTGTTCTCAGATAAAGTTTTCTTTTAGAAAATTGAAGGAAATTAAATATGCTGAAAAGATGCTGAGAATTGCCAAGTATTCAGACTTTAGAACTTAGTTTCTAAGAATATAAACTGTGACCACTATTTCAGTTGCTTTTGTTACAACTTCTTACATTCCATTTGAAGATCTTTTTTTTCAACCAGACCTAGCAGTCATATCAGTTAGATTAGTTATGCATTTTTGTCACGTAATTTTTCCAAGCAAGGTTACCATTTAGTAATACTTTTCTTCATAGTATTGCTACAACCTGACTCTTATTTTATGTTTGCTTTTTCTCTGATTTTTGACTGAAAAAAGATAGATAATTATCAATTTTAATTATAGTTGCTAGAAATCACAGTCATTGTAACTGTTTTTTCCAGATAGTCATTTGGTAACTAATCCTAATTCCTTTATTCACTGAATTATAGGAAACCATTTCTCAAATAATTTTTATAGCCCTTGACTGTCAAATATTGTATACTTGATTTTGTGTAAGCCTTCATCTCCAACATGAATTATTGCTCCTATTACTACATTTTTATTTTTAATGTTTTTAATAGTATACTGCAGAATAAGGAAATTAGTATGATCATTTATATTTACAGTATTCAAGCTTGAGACTTAACTAAAACTTACACATCAATAAAAGTTAATGAGTGACAAGATAATGGATAATATAGGATTCCTTACAATTCCGTATGAAAAAAAAGGCGTGTTTTCTGCCAGAATTAACCTCAATAGGAAAACCTTGAATTAAGTGTGTCTTTTAAATTATTATGCAGCAAGGGGAGGAAAGTCAACTTTGAAATTTTCGGGGTTTATTTTCTGTGGGGAAAAAAAAAAGAAAAAAAAAAGAAAAAAAAGAAAAAAAAAAAGAAAATAAAAAAAGTAAATTGTAAAGCATTAGTTGCTCTGCTGCAATTTTCTTTGCAGGCATTTAATTTTTGTTTGATGAAAAGCCAAAATGGTAGTAAAGGTAGTTTGCCAAAATTGAATGTTTTGCTCTAAAACTTTGATTTAAGTGATTTTCGCCAGCAGTAGTGAAGCAAATATGTCTAAGATGAAAGAACATATGTGGTTCCTATATTGTTAGAAGTGTCTTACTGCTATAGCTAATGAAGGATGTATATTTTAGATATTTGATCAGAAGAGTTTAAGTTGGGGGTGAACAAATAGTTTGGACAAAGTGAAACAGCTTCAAACGCATTTCAGTATAGGCAGATCTAAGAATTAAGCATGTGCTTACAAGATATATTAAGCAGGGCCTGAGTTTTTTTATGGTATCTGCTCTAGTTTCCCCATCTTTTTAATTTCCTCAGAAGTACTGCATGCATAAAAAGTGTTCTTGTTAAACACTGATACATATTATCAGCAAACACAATATACTTGCAAATGAAAATGATGAAAGCCAAACTGTACTCTTCTATATAATTTGCCTTGAGACATGCTTACAGGATTCTAGAGCTCAGACTTTATCATAAAACATTTCAATGAAGCTAAGGAATGAGCATTAATATTAACTGAAACATTCACAAGTATTGCTGTGTCACCTCTGCTGATTTCGCCAATACATACAGGCCCAGGTAAACAACTGTGTATATGTACAGAACACATAGATGGACAGTATGATAATAGATGCAACAATATATAGCAATTTCACAAGCATGTAAAAGAGTGAGATTGTAAATATCCAGATCACTATATCCTGAGGAAGATCACAGTGATACGTGAGTGTCACACAAGTGAAAACTCTGACTTGTCTGCACTTTAATCTTAAACTAAATCAGCTGCAACTCCAGGGTAAAATGTGATTTTGATAGTGAGTAGTAGGTTCCACTCTACTGCTTCAAGACACTGATATATCAGTTTTGCTTGTCCACAACTTAATTGGACAACTTCTTGCTTTCCAGCTGGAATACCAAAACCAAAACAATAAAATGCCAGTCCTGTCGTGATTTTTTTTTTTTTGTCTTTCTGAAACAGTCATGATTTAACTATTTGTATTAGAATTATAATTATGTGTGAGAAATGGATCTAAGCCCACCACAGAATGCTAAAGAGGTTGTGTAAGTCAAGTATTGTGGACTACTGAACGAGAAATACACTCCTAGACTGGGTATAGTAAGTACTTGGACATATACCAGAAAAGATGTTTAGTCTGTGTCTGGTTTGGATGGAAAGTTTTGTCAAACAGCTTCAAAACAGCTTTGTGATTGGATGAGATGGAAAGGAGAACACATAATTAGTGCAACAAACATAATTTATGGAACAAGGAGAGAGAGTATATCAGATGGCAGCACATACAAATGAGACAGCAAAAAGGAGAGTGATTACAGTTTGTAGAATGTAGCAGCAAGTAAAGTTAATTACTTTGAAATAGCCAACACATCTATATGCTGTAAAAAGTGAGGAATCTTATACACCGGGGGTTTTAGTTCAGTACTTCACAAAAACAGATTAGATCTCTGTTAATGTAATTTAGTTAGTTAAGTGTCTCAGGCTTTCACTTAGTCCAAAATTTCAATTAATCTAAAAATTCACAAGACAATGTCAAAATGGGAAAAGCTTAGCCAACATCTAGTTGAAAACAATATGAGCTTCGCACATTAAGGAGCCAGTGGCAAACTTACCAGCTACATAATACATGTAAGTCCGAAAGGCAAACAATTGGAGAGTGAGTTGAGGATCTCCTCAACATCTGCCTCCTTTGTATATTATTACAAATTAACAATTTAGCTCAGAAAATGGCCAAAAACACTTTGCAAGACTGCTTTCATGAAAAGCTCTTATAGAAAGAGAGATTATAAAGAAATATGATTGTTAATGCAGATATTGGGTTGAAATTATTATATAATATATATAATATATAATAATATATAATAATACTATATAAAATAATATATATTATATATTATTATAATATTATAATATAATACAATATATAATTATATATATTATATTGTATGTTATTATATATATTATTATATATATATAATATACTATAATAATATAATATTATATATTATAATACATATATATTATAGTTGAAATTATTGGAAGGGAAATAAAGATAGGAAAAGATTCAAAACTTGCCTAAGAAGAAATCTAAAGGCAGAACTAAGACATGAATGGAAATGGATTGTTCTATGCATAGACGCCATTATGAAAAAATAAGTGAAAATGAGTGTGAGAAAAGAGGAATAGAGAAGCAATAAATTTTGCAAGCTATCTTAATATACTAGTAAAAAAGAATAAATTAGATCTTATTGCAACAAACATAGGACTTTTATAAATATAATAAGAACGTATTGAAGTTAAAACTGGTGTAATCACCTCTCACAACTCACTCCTTTGAAACTGTTCAGTTTCGAACTGATAGTTTTAGACCATAGAAATACTTGCTTATTCACAGATTTATGAACTTCCTTTATGGTGTGAAACCTGTGGATGCCTCCTTCTTTTTTCAATTCTTTTCCTTCTTATAGGCAATGTGGAGGCTTGAGGCTGTGGTGAGAGTAAATGGATCTCTTCAGAAGGAAGGCTAACAAGAGTCAAGAAGGCTAGACCCCATGGCTTGTGGTCATGGGCAGCTGCAACCTAACCAAAGAGTGATCAGGAAAGACTTCTGTTTTTCCAGTTCAATCAGAATAAGAAAACTTTCACTCCTGCTTTCTTCTCTGCAGTCCCTGCAGAGAAGAAATAACATTTTGAGAAATAACATTTTCCACTGCATGCTAGGCTAGAAGTACTCCTTTAAAGATGTTGTAAAAGTAGGACTTTTAGCCAAACAGCTTTAGAGAAAATGTCCCACGATTAGCATGAACATCTATATGTGAAGAATGATGGGATCTTGAGGTTGGTTGCAGTGAGATGTCTTATTCCATAATAATCTGCACTTGACATTTTGACAAGTACTGATAAGCAGGTGAAGGAGAGAGGTAGAGCTGTGCTTTATGGGTCTTTGTAAATTACTCTCAGTTGCATCTAAGAATGCTACACTGTTTAAAGTGCCTTTATAAAGAAGAGATTTGTGAAAACGACTGAACCATCCATTAAAGCCCATCCTAAGAAGTTATCTGGTCTAGTATGTAACTGGAAATGTTTTGATATGTGAGAAAATTACAAAAGGTTTTTTAGGTGTCTATCACAAAATAAGTAGCATTTCTTCTCTCTGTAGCTGAACCCAATAATGAGAAGAATTTTTAGAAATTTTAGAAGACCCATTTTGAGCATTTACAGTACTGCGATAGAGACTTATTGTGTAATCTGTTTCCTGCAGGAATAATGGCAGGGGGGTTTTGAGGCCCAGTTTTCCTTGGCAGCTGTAGTAGCAGGAAAGGTGCACCATAACTGTGTCTATTGGTCTTGGCTTGAGGGAAGTCATGCTGTTACACTATTGTTGCCGTGCAGCAGCATTGCTAGCTCATGGTGAACTATCAGAGAATAAAATTGGAAAGCTGCCAATTAAAGGGCCTTTTCCTCCTGCTGTTTGCAGATAGCATGGCCATGGATAACCAGGGCAGGACAAAAATAAAGAGCAGCATAGGCTTTAAGACTTGAGACTCTTTCTGGAAATCTGTCTTTGGGTGGTGAAAAGGAATAATTACAGCAAGATGCTCAGCAGGGCTCTCTTTGATCACAGAGTCTAGGATTTTGTGGAAGGTGTGGCCAGGGAGAAGTGCTGAAGGAAACATTTTCTTAGTCTCAGCATCAGAAAATCACACCAAAACAAGAGTCCTAATTTCCATCTTTTCCTGCTAGGATTCACATTACAATGAGCAGGTATTTACATATCATCTGATATTAACAAGATATGGACAGAATATCCAGATCATGGTATTCGCCTGGCAAAATAGCATTGATTCAACTTCACATAGTGTAAACGCCTCCAATAAGTTAAATGGCTTTTAGCTTTCGTGTAGGTAGACTTCATTTTAAACTGAAATATGTCCATGCTGGCAGTGTCATGCCACTCAGCAGCCTCCTGGTACAGCTGATGAGAAATTTTTCAAACAGCAAAATACTATTTTCTCTCCTGTTATATCCAGATCAAAACAATGGAGTTCTCTGCTCCTGAGGTCATTCATCTGCATTGCAGTTTCATTTTCTTCTTGATAGAAAGGAATAGTAAAACACACACAAAAAGTTCTAAAATCCCCAGGGCACTACTTCAGAAAATATGAGATTGAGATCTTTGTAGTAGTATGGGTGGTGTCACACCATATGGGAACCAGTTAAGATTTCACTGTGGCTTTGACTATCTCAGCTGATTACATAGTTCTGGATTAATTTAATTCATTTTGAAAAACAGTTTCTTCTAGTATGTTTCACTTCACTATCTACAGTAAAATAATCATTTTTTGTTTTGGATGCAATGGTACAAAATTCTCCTGATTAGCTAAATTAGCTAAACAGTTGCATCTGCATAATTGAAATTTATAAACAGACCTTCTTGAGATTTCAGTATTAGGAACATTATCTAGAAGTAGATACCATTAATTTTTTAAATTTTTTTAGGGAAAAGTCATATTTTGGTTGATAATTTCAGATTGATGAAGTCTTTACTTCTTATGTTAAATCCTTTTAAAATATATTTCTTATTTATTCTTTTGTAACTAATGGGGCATATTAAAAAAAAAAAAACAGAAACAAAAAAGACACTATGAAGCTCTGTCACATCTTCCATGACAGGTATACTAACTATAGTATGCTCCAATTATTTACATTGATTTTCTATTCCTTGTAAATTAAATAAAAATTTAAAATTTCTTTTATCAGAATCGGTTGAACTGTTATTAAATTGTCTATGCCTGAAAATTGGCCTTTTAAAAATATATATATATTTATTTTCACTGAATTTGAAAACAAGAATTTTTTAAGAGCTTAAAAATTATTTAAAACTTTATATCTTCTTTACTTTGGAAACAATGTACTGATAATTAAAATACAAGCGTAGATTTTAAATTATAATGAAAATTAACGAGTCCAGGAAAAAAAGTAATTAACATTATCTTTCAAAGGTTGTAAAGAAGTACTACAATCAGATAGATTTTGTTTGATATAGATTTTTGTTTGATATAGCTTGGTTTCTGTCACAATACTTTAACTGTGTAAGAAAAATGCAATATTTCTTTTTAGCCAAGGTAAGTTCTGAAGCACTAATCTTCTTACAGTATAAGAAAAAACTTTTTTTCATTTTCAAGGGCATAAAGAGGATACATGAGATATTATGAAAAACAGGTTAGATTAGGACTAAAGGGAGATGAGTCATTGAAAGAGAGGATGTCTTCTGCGTTAACATTCTTGTCTCACAGTTGCTTGGCTGAGGAACAAGAGCATGTCAGGCTGCAGAAAGGAAATTTAGCATGTTCAGTTGTGTCTTATGCATTTCTCAGTGGCAGCAACTACTGGAATCTTCGTCATGTGGAGAACCTCCTAAGAAACCATACTGTGTCAATCCTGCAAATGGCTCCTGCTGCTAGGAACATTGGTTAACCAGAATATCGTGGTTCTGGACCAGTGGAAATCACATTGAAGAACTATCTGAAAAGAAGGTAGTTACTCTTTTGCTGTACACACTGCATGGATGATTAGAGACGTAGATAACAATTCAAGACTGTCCTTTATGCCATGAAATCCCAAAATAAGAATATCACGTTAGGTATGCACTATGGCACTGTATGCTAAGCCATTGATTTGAGTTTGCTGTACAACTAGGGACAACATCCACAGAAAATCTGTAAGGAGAAGATTTGTCAGAGTACCCTTCTGATACTCTTAAATTCGACTGACAGTATCACCCCTGTGTCTTTCTAACTAGGACTCTAGGTGTCAGAGTAAAGGACTGAGGTTCTGAAAAAGATATAAAGATAATAATAAAAAAATCTGAGAATTCTTATTAAATTCTCTGCTTCACTCTAGGAGTTTCTAAACTAGACTACTTCTAAATTCAAGTCTACCTGTCTTCTGCTTCACTTTCACTTTGAGAGAGTTCCTAGTTTCTGCTGCAATCCGGAGCGGCCTTCCTAAGATCTGACAGGAGACAGGATTTGCAAAGATAGACCTCACAATCGTAAAAAGTAAAGTTTTTGTCCTAAAATCAGCAATTCAGTGAGGCTGAAACACTACTATGGCTTGCAAACAAATGGCAGGTCCTGGGGGCTTCAAAATGTATTTTTAAAAGAAACATATGCTAATCATGATATGCTCTATATAGCTGAAACTGCAAGATTCACAAGGGAACTTCATCAGCCCCAGTTCTGAGTAGTGCTAGAACTCTTGGGAGATTCAGTAAACTAGGTGATTTAAAAATATATGTATATGTGTGTGATTTTTGCTAGTTGAGTCCTCTGGGCTTCACAGGATTATTTTTTTTTCAGTTCTGTTCTTTTCCATCACTACTTTGCTGTCACACAGAATATAGATTGTCATGTAGGAAAAGAGTAGCAGTACTCTCCTCTCTGACTTCAGTGGACAGGCAGATCATTAATGGTATACAACAGCCAACTGAGTATGTCTTGACTTCTGTAAAACAGACAGGCAACTCATCATCCAAAAGTGAATAGATGGGTACTGACATAAATTGCAGCTAAACAATAAACCCAGTGGATTTTATGGAATAAAATTCAGTGTTAGTTTGTAAATAACTTGGAATATCATGCCTCAAACTTGATTAAATAATGCTTGACAGTGATAAATAACTATGAAAAAAACTATAAAACTAGAATATTCATTCATTTTGTTCAGATTCCATTTTAAAAAGATGAATGGTTGATAATTTAGTAATGCAATAACTATTGTATTCCAGTTTATAACTGATATTTTTAAGTATAATTTTCACATTCTTTTCTTTTTATTAGGGGGATATTTTTAGAAAATGGAAATGGAATAGAAGAGAACAGAAAAAATGTTAGCGGGGTAACAGGCTCTGTACAGCATGTGAGTTTGGTGTTGAACAGAGAAGCCAAGGGGCAAAAGGGCTACTGTCCACTCACAGGCTGCATTTCAATCCTAGATCAGCCTCTGTGACAGGAACAAATGCTAAGACACCAAAGTAAACTCTATTCTAGCAGTTTCAGAGAACAGTCTCAGGGCACCAGTGATGATTCAGTCATGAACTGTGAGTAAGCACATATGAAAGCCTTTCGAGAATAGGGCATAGTCACTGTATCTTCACCAGCAGGGCTGAGGCCAGCATGACCGACTGTTCCTTCTTCTTTTAGCCTGCAAGGCTCACTGAGCCCAAGCTGAAGCTCATTTATGGTTTCTGATAATATCAAGTATATCCCTGTGCTGCAGCAGGGAGAGTTTGATCTGAAGGCTGTTACCATGGAAGGAGGCAGGTGGAGCCTGGCCCACTGGCTTGCTGGGCTTCAGGTCAGGAGCACCCAGCTCAGGAATGTGAATTCTGGAACCTGTCAAGCCTTTGGTAACAAAAAAATTGTCATGTACACATAGGCCATTAGTCCCATTAATCCAATTCACTTCAGCAGAAACTGAAGAATTACTCTACTCTCAGGCAGTAAGGTAGATTTTCTGTGATAGTATGAGGGAATTAGCAAGAGCTAATGAGTGAGACATACCCAAGGTATTTTAAGTTTATGCATGGCTGCTTCTCCAAATCTGTGTGGCCATTTTGCCATGAAAATAGTTTGCAACAGGAAACCAAACTCAAATCTGTTTGCTAATGCTAAGCACTTTTTTTCTGTGCTTATTCTCCAAATACTGTGTGTTCTGTATCTTTCAATCTAAATCCCATTTAGGTTATAATATATAATATGTGTTTATTTGTTTGTGAAGAGGGAGATAAGCAAAATACTTCTATGGGGTTTTTTTTGTTGTTTGTTTGTTTGTTTTGTCTGTGTGTGTGTAGGTGGGGGTGTTCAACAATCAAAACAGTGCATAATTAAAACTGTCTTGTTCATTTTGTTTACTGAATGTAAAAAATGATAGTTCACCCTTCCTATGGCTGTTCACCTGAGAATTATGTTACAGTGTTACACATATGTTTTCTTGTTTGGTGACTCTAGACAATTTCTCCTCAGCATCCATGATCGTATTGATTCAAACTCCATCTCATCAGTCTTTGACAAGTCTTGTTCTCATGAGTTTTCATCCTTTACTCTCTTGTCAAATTCTCATTGCCGTTTCTCAGTGTACTTCAAAGGGTGCATTTCAGTATAAACTATTAAAAATAAATATTATAATTGACCCAATATTAAATGGACCTTGCGACAATAATGTGCTGTGAATATAGTAAATTTTCTTTACCATTTATCCTGGTTATTTATTTCATTTGGAGATATTTTTTGACACAGTACATCACTATTGAAAATAATTTTAATTAAATTTTCCCATTGAAAATCACTTCAGATTACTTTGGTAATGAAAAAACTCATTTTGCTTACACACCTACTAATTCTACTTCATGTTGCATTGAATCTTGAACTTGGAGAGAAAATCATAATATTTGGTAAAATGCAGCCACACTGCATTGTGTTAGAGCTTCCTGGTCTGGAAAACCTTACCCATGAATTTGGGTACACAGAGAAACTGTAGTTTGCAATAAGAAAACATTTTAAAGTACTTCACAAAATGAAATTACTAAATACAAGCTAGTCCACTGTGCATAATTTTTAAACATTCATGTTGTAGAGGTGAAAATAATTGGAAAACAGGGCAGAGTTCTTTTCTGCTTTTTGTTTTATCATTTACTTTGGTGTAATATTATCCTAACAGTAGTATTCCCTTTACTGCTGTTATGTGTTTGAAGTTTTGTATGTAAGGCTTTGGATTAGAATACTGCTGAAAAAAAAGTTTGTCATGAGTTGCAGATAACAAATTACTGTTCTGTTTACATCTACATTGAAATAAAGCATGGCGTTTCCTGCTTTAAATTACGTAAAATCCAGCCATTGTTAATCAAAGGAAACTTCTTTCTCTGGTATCTCAGATGAGATCTGATCAAAACTTTTCAGAGCGTCATTAAGGTTGGACATAGTTCTTGTGAAAGTCTTTTTTGACAGATATCCTCAGGATTTCTTGGCAGTGTTAGTCTTCAACAAGTTGCATCTGCAAAGGCTGCAGAGTTCAGGGCTGGCTGGGCACCCCCTTACGGCCCTCTGGCTCTGGCCTCCTTTCCTGAGACCCCTCAACTCACAGCTCATGTGAGTAGAGTCAGAGAGTACCTCAAGCACTCTGATGTGAAAGTGACCCATGTACACCAGCTCCTCTTAATATAATAAAAAGTACTAAAGTAAAATATATGCTTTATTTATACTATCTTTTCCAGAAGATGACATCTTAGACATTTACCTCTATATTTGTACAGGCAATCAGTATCTTGCTATGCAGAATTAGGAAACTGCATGTGCTGCTTCTCACTCTTATACAAGTATGTCACAGGAAGGGCGAAACACTGCCAGAGTGGTCTAAATAAAATCTACAGACTTTCCAGGAATTCTTCCACATAACATAGATGAAAATGCAATTCCAAAAACAGATTTTTTTTTTTAATTCAGTTACTACAATCAGAACATAAATTTATGACAATGGCAACTCTAAACTGAACAAAAAATCATGCAGCACTACATTTAAGTTGATTCTGCCAACTTTAGGGAATCACAAAATTTATATGAATCTCAAATAAGACTTACCAGACACAAGCAAATTAATTATTGGCGTCTAATACTGCTGTCAAGTTAGAAATAATGAACTGTGAGGGTAATTCTAAGATGTATATTAAGAATAATAACTGTTAAACTGTGGACAGTTTTGGTCAGTGAGGTAGTTATTGAACAATTTAAATGCATGATCTCATTTCCAGTTTTATTTTATTTTAAATAACTCTGCCAGAATTCATTTCATATAGGATTCCATTCTCATCTTGTTATTGATTTCTTTCTAATTCAGCTTTCTCTTCTTATTTTGCTGCCCACTCTTTTCTGTTAGTAAATGTAAATCCACAGTATTTTCATATTCCTCTTCCTTTCAACTTCGGGCATTGCACTGTAGCAGAAACATGTAAAATGCAGAACTAGTGAAATATTATATGTTTTTACATGCAATAAATAAATAGATTTAAACGAGCAGAATTTCACTACCAACAGTTTTTTCACAATTAAATGACAGGATCTGAATGTTGTTGTTCTTTTCTTCTTTTTTTTTTTTAATCTGACAGCCCAGTGGCTGGCTTTCAGAACATTTAAAAATAAACAAACAAACAATTAGAGACTACAGCAGAAAATAGTACAAAGGATCTGCAGGAAGAAAATGACACAGTCTTTGAGGAGAGAACATAACTCTAAACTTCACCTTTTCTAACTGAAGAATGTTAGACTTCTTTTTTCCCTGCCTTCTTTTGTGCCTCATCAACATAAAATATTTCTACTTTTGATATATATACTTTTTTTAATCTCCATTCCTTTTTATTCTTGATTCTAGAGGGATAAATGTATCCCTCTCTACATGGTCTACCTTCAGAGTGATATTATTAAATGGCTTCCCAATTTACAAGATTAAATTTAAATTGTTTTACATCTTGCACAACTGATGCAAACAATTTTTTTTTTATAAATTTTGGTTTTGTGTGCTTTTTTTCCCTACAAGAAGTCATTGATAATAGGGAATATATTCAAGCCCATATTAAAATGGTGACAATTAATGTGATCAACACTTTGTGTTTGTGTTGTACTATTCTAAAATTAGTAGCTTCCAAAGGACAGGATCACAGGCTGCTTTTCATAGCTCTTCTCATCTCATTGGTCCGCTTATACTTTATTTTCTGTAGATCAATTAGAAAACTACTTGGAAATTAGGAGATCTCTTTTCTGATCTTCACAGAATCACAGAATCACAGAATGGCCAGGGTTGGAAGGGACCTCAAGGATCATGAATCTCCAACCCCCCTGCCATATGCAGGGCCACCAACCTCCCCATTTAATACTAGACCAGGCTGCCCAGGGCCCCATCCAATCTGGCCTTGAACACCTCTAGGACAGTGCATCCCCAACCCGGCAGCCGGTTCCAGCACATCACCACTCTCTCTGTAAAGAACTTAATATCTTATAGAACTTATAATCTTATAGGACTTGACTCTCAGAGATACTGGAACACGTACTAAAAGTGAAGTTAACTGGATATCTAAACATGTGGTAGTTAGCCTGAGATCCAGAGCAGTATTTCAGGATATAATTTCTATCATTTAGGTCTCTAAATGCCTTTCAGGATATGGGCCATAAATTTGAAAAAAATTATCTTTTACTGCTACCTCAGAAGTCTCATTTGTAGGACTTTACTGTGAGCTGTAAAATTCTTTCAAGTTACCTGCACTCACAAGCAATAAATACTCTGTTTTTCATATCTAACATTTTACTGTATATAGTCATTTACAAGAAAATGTATGTAGCATTAGTTTCTGCCTTTTAAATTCTTAAAATTATTTTTTTCATCTGCCCGTACTTGTCACACCAGGCCTCCTTTTGTTTCTAGAGGAATGAATTTCAGAACCCTGCTTGGCATCAGTCACTGTAACAGAAGTCCTCTATTAATGCTCATGCCTAGAAGGCTGAAGGGAAGATTCTCTTGAATATCTATGACAGATAATATACTCTTTGCTTAATGACACTGCAGTAAATGTCTTGTAAACTGAAATATGAGATTCCTATGTGTTTTTTACTATGTTTTTATGTTACTTGTGTTTCCTCTGTGCTATGTTGTCAAAATATGATGTAGTTAAGGATTTTACACATATAAGAGCAATCAAAACCAATTATTCATCTTTATTTGTTACTTAGCAAGGCTTTCCCTAAAAGATAAAAGAAATACTAGTGTTTCCACTTCATGGTATACTTTAGACAAGAGCAGCATGTTTCCATTATGAATCACTGAGTCTGAAGGCAGCACTAGGTCTACAGCGTAAAAGCATAAGAGTTGCAGGCCTCTTCCTGTATAGGAGAAGATAGATGCAGAATACTGGCAATATGAGAAGATTGCGATGCCTGGGAAAAAAAATTTGGGTGGAGAGAGGAGAGAAGTAATCACCCAAGGATCAGTTTATAGCAGTGAGCAGGCTTGGCTCTAGGTTATTTGAACTATTCTATTTAATTATATCATAGAAGCAAATGACAACTCTAAAATTGTCCCAGAAAAAGCACAGTTGTCTCAACCAGTGGTTGCACTGTTTGAAGTAATTTTCAAAGTGAGCACTTTTGAATTTCAATAGGGCATTTCCACAGAAGAATATTACAACCCTGCACATTGTGTAACTTTGGACCAGATAACTTATGACAGGAGCTAGGAAAATATTCTGAATGGAACAAAAGACCAACTATAAAGGTACTGTCAATGAAAAACAGCTCAGTCCTTTAAACAGAAGTTCTGTGTAAAAAGAGAGCAGTCCTTTTAAAGAGCAACAATGAAATTTGTGTGTCCTAAAAAAAAAAAAGCATGAAAGCATTAGGAATCAGCTGGTCAGTTTATAGTACGTGGAAATTCAACAATCCTGATGATTAAGAAAATGGAATAGAAAATAAATTTTTAATTTACCTAATACAGATAGGTCAGATTAACCTCGAAACAATTCTATTTGTTTCCAAATATTTTTACAGGGAGAGTTCTGGAGAGAATTGTGTTCTGACTAATGAGAAACTAAAGCACTACAATAAGCAGCAGAAGCTTTGAACTCTATTCTGATAGTAATTACACCAATATGAATGAGACTAACATTGCTATTGAGTTTTCCAGTACAAAAGTCAGATCACAAATAAGATATTCAAACTTCAATTTTTTCCTGGAGGAGGTAAGGGGAGATTAGTAAAGAAAATGACTTATTTTAAAAATTATGATATTCAGAAGAGTCATTATGGAATTTGGAATAAAAAATAAAAACAATTTATTATTCCCAAAGGGCATCAAAGAAATGGAATTTCTTAACATGAAAAACATTATTAAAGACTATTTTTGTTACTTCTGTGGTCACATAATTTACTTTTCATAATGATATAAATTATAGCATATTAACTTACATGCATCAAAAGGAGTTAAACAAGATAAATATGATAGAAACAAAATGATGGTGGTGGGCTTTTTTTTTGTTTTGTTTTGTGCTTTTTTGATATATACATTGTTTTAACATTGGAAAGTAACAAAATAGCCAGGAGGGATATGACTTACAGGATGATTTTCTAGGCAAGTATATCCAAAATTCATAGATAGCACAAATAGAGATCTCATTATTATGCTGAAAAGGAAGAAATTTTGAGTGTTATTGTCCATGTTTATGCCCAAAGTTACAGTTTGGGAAATAAGATCCATGCAGAAGGTTGGAGGACTTCAATGACTTCACAGTGCAATCTTGAAAAAGAGATTCCATCTACGTAATCCACAAGACCCACAAAAATCTGCCTTTGGTTTTGTGAACTTTGAACAGCCTGTGCCACAATCTTACAGTATGTTGCCAGTGTCTGGGCTCTTTTTTTTTTTTTTTTTTTTTTTTTTCCGCCTTCATCTTTTTTTCCTGATATTTGTTATTTTTGCATACTAGCTTTAACCAAAGGCTACTAGACTGTAACTTACCCTGTATGAGAATTTAAAAACTATCTTACTCCATACATGAAAGAGTCCTTTGTGGTCATCAGAAAAACAAATGAAAAAAAAAAAGGAAAAAGGCTATGTTCCTCTTCTTTGTACTACTTTGAACATATATGTAAAATGCTTAGAAACTGAAACGCTGCTACCCATTACAGCCACAACAAAGAACATTGCTTTTTCAAGTGAGTGGAAAGTCATTTTGAGCATTAAATGCATAAACAATTACTTTATCGATTTTCTCAATTTTCCATGACATTGGAAGTCCAGCATGTGACCACATTAGTCAGAGAAATTTCAAAGAGGTATTTCACAGATTTAATTGTGTACATTTTTAAAATGGAAGTCAAAATAGTAAATGTGTAGTGTATATTCATGTTCATTGTAATAGGAGAGATATTCTCATTTGTAATTGCTGTCCAATCCACGAAAGCATTTTTAACTTGTGCTTGCTTGCTTACTATATTACAAAGTTTTAGCATTAATGCTCCCACTGGGACTTTTACCATTGACTTCAAAGGGAACCAGATTAGGATTTATAAAGATTTGGCTAGTACCATTGCTTGTTATTAAAGACTTTCTTTTATGTTGCATTAAACTTTGCCCGACTTTAACTATTTAGGCTGGAATTCCATCTGCTTTGTAGCTGCCTCAGGCTGAACTCTTCTGGAAAACTCCAAACATTTTCATATTCAGTTCTTTTCAATAGCAAAGACTGACTAGGCAAGAAGACTATGGGAAACCAAGGAATGTGACTGAGAATGGAAATGTCTGGAAGAGGTAGCTTGGCCTGGCAGCAGCAGTAGAAATCTGCAATAACAAGGAGAATTTAAGAGGGAGAATCTAGAGGTGTATGTTAGAAAAGGGCAAACCTGAGAAACTGGAAATAAAACTGTATGGACAGAACAATATGGCTGAGACAAGAAACTATGAGTGAGAATGACAATGAGCTGAGAAATGGGTGGTAGGTTAGAGAAGCAACAAAGAACAGGATACAATACTGCAACACCCTGTGCTATTGCAGTGTCATCTTCTTTGCAGCTCATAACAGAGCCTTAAACACTGTAACTTCATTGTTCATTCCTCCTGTAGGCAAATAGCTACAAAAGCCACAAGCAAAATTGCTCATTTTCCTCTACCACAAGTCCATGCAGAGGATAAAATTTGCTAATCTTTCCTTTGACCACATTAGTTTACATGGTCTTAAATCCTTTATTTTATTCTATTGTCTTAAACAAGGAATATAAATATTCCAATTTCAATGACCCATACATACGCCAATATGAAACCACAAGAGAACTTCAAGAGAACTTTTCTCCATTTCTTCTTTAAAAAAATTTCTTATCTGACTTCTCTGATTCAGTGAGCATTAATTCACATGTGGAATATCAGATTTAGAGTCAGATCTAAGCAATTGCCTCCCTGTGACTATGCAATTTCTACTGCTATTTTTTTTTCCTAGCGAGGAACAACAGCTATGTATTAAAGAGAGACCACTGCCACCACAAACACCACAATAACAATTAAATATTAGCGGCCAAGAATGCCAATGGCATCCTGGCTTGTATCAGAGATACTGTTGCCAGCAGGAGCAGAGAAAAGGTCATCCCTCTGTCCTCAGCCATGGTGAGGCCACGCTTCAAGTACTGTGTTCAGTTTTGGGCCCCTCACTGCAGGACACTGAGGCCCTGGAACATGTTCAGAGGACAATGAAGCTAGTGAGGGGTCTGGAGCATAAGTCTTATAAGGAGTGGCTGAGGGAGCTGGGATTATTTAGTCTAGAGAAGAAACTTCTAGACGCTGTACAGGGGGACATGGTTCAGTAGGACAAATTGCTAAGAGATGGACTTGGGCTGGGTCATCTTAGAGTTCTTTTCCAACCTTGGTTATTGATTCTATGATTCTATTTGAAAATTAAAGAGGAGATCTCAAGAGAAACCAAATTTGAGATTATAATACTGCCACTACCTAGAAGCTCCTATTGTGAAAAGTGTATGTCTGATTTATTTGCTTCCAACTTGCATATTTTGCTCTCTCTCAGAGTGAGAGGGTCAGATTGTAAGGAAGACAGGAGATTGCTCTTCCTCTTGGGGAGGAGATCATGGAGACAGAGGAAGCTCACTGAAAGACTCTAGAGAAAAGCAGGAGACAAATGAAGGAGAATGACAGCAAGAAACTAGGAGCACAGGTCACCGTAAAGATCAGAGAGTGGACAGATGTGCACCTAAGACAATGGAAAGAGAAAATCCCTAAGGACCATTATGGGATATGTCATTTGTGATTGATAGCAGACCAAGACCTGCCACCAGCAATGTGATGTACAAAGGAAATGTGGCCTTTTTATTTCTGTTTCTACTTTATTTGGTGAGATTGCATTGAGTTTTTACTTTCATTGGATTTTTATTTTATTTTTTTTATTTTTATTTACTTGAAAAACTTTGGAAAGCTCAAAATAAACAAAAGGACTAGGTAGAATTGGCAAAAAGATCTTCTAATCTTGGATATTGACATGACAATGAGTTGAACTTTTCAAGGGCAACTAATGATTTTGAATTCATTTCTTTTTAAACAGGAGATTCCATAGGAAGACTGATAGACTTATTCTCTACATGGCAAACAGTATAATCGTACTTTATCCCTAGCTATAGAATCATAAAATCAGAGAACTACCAAGGCTGGAAAAGACCTCCAAGATCACCTAGTCCAACTATCCACCTACAACCAATATTTTCTCATTAAACTATGACAAAAATCAGTGCGATAATTAATATTTCTTGAATGCCTCCAGGGGTGATCCTTGTCTTATGCATTATATGCTGTGTACAAGGCTGTATCTGCATTGCTTTTCTTCCACTTCAGCAGGACCTCTTCTTCCACTGAGAACTGAAGGACTAATTTATGGGGATCCTAAGAAATCAATGAAATGCAAATAAAATCAATGGAAGTCAGAATTTTGAACTTGTCATTGAGACAGGGTCAACGCTATGAGTCAAGTTCTAAAGAACTCTTGTTAAACATGTAATCTCGTTAAACATGTAATATTAATTGATATGCTTGACCATAAGCTTTTTGTGCTTCAGCTTCTCTTTTCCTCTTCACAGAGTGGCTTACAACAAAAAAAGTGTGAGTCTTCATAAATCATTTGTAAATTCCATGGGTGCTTACAACAGTGGAATCCAGGATTTATTAAGTTTTGCCTGAATAGTGTGCAGTGCATAGAGGAGAACATCATAACAGGAACAAGGAGAGAATAATATCTGAAACCATGGCCCATTATGTGATAAGTACTTTACTTGCACTGAACAAAGGACGATCTTGCTGAAAAACAGTATATGTTAATGTGGTTGTGGTGCCTGCATGTTATAATGCCTGAATTCAAATGAATTTAATGCATTTTATGACAAGAAACTGATCCTGACATTTGAATGCTTGATGTTGAAGTTAAATAATATATTTTTAAGTAGTTTTCTTAGATAACAGTTTTCTTGGATAAGAAAAAAATGATTCTGTAATCTCTATGCAGAAATACCTTTTGTGTTACTGGCACAAATATGAGAAATTAAGTTGCTATTTAAATAACCAAACTATTAATGACTGAAGAACTATTTCCATTATAAAAATGAAAATGCCTCTTTAGAATTTAGAAATTTATTTCCATACACTGTACCTGCACACAGACAGAAGGAAAAATCAACACTGTGTTTATCATGTTTTTCCATATAAATGCTATACATTATCATTTAGAATGAGATTTCTGCTTAAAAATATAGGGCTTTTTTTGTTTGTTTGTTTATTGTTGTTGTTTAGAATCATAAAATCATAGAATCACTAAGGTTGGAAAAGACCTAAAAGATCACCCAGTCCAACCGTTCACCTATTCCCAATAGCTCCTACTAAACCATGTCCCTCAACACAACATCCAGTCTTTCCTTGAACACCTCCAGGGTCGGTGATTCCACCACCTCCCTGGGCAGTCCATTCCAGTGCCTGACCACCCTTTCTGAAAAGTAATACTTCCTCATGTCCAGTTTGTTTGTTTTGCAGCAATTTCATTACTTTGCCACTGAATGGCAGGCTAAGTGATACTGGCAAACTCCATTCTCTACTTCTGCCTTGCTTTACCTTGAAAATAGCAATATTAACAAATTTCAGAAGATGCTGTAAGACCTGAAGATGAAAATCTTTATGAGACCTTTCATGAAAGCTTCTACCAAAATGGTCAGATATAGTAAAATTGCTGCTGAATGTTGTCTTGAAATGTAGACATTTTAATTTTCATTTTCTTCTCATCCATCCTCCCTAGCATACACCTAAACAGCATTTTTGCACATTCAAAAATTTGTTCATGAATTTGTCCCCACACTCCAGTGGGTCAAATAGCTTCCCCAGTACATAACGAAAAAAAGAATTCAGCTCTTCTAGCAGATGCTCAAACAATGTGGCTTTTCAGTTCAGATGGCATATGAGAAGGAATGGTTTCAAAGCACATTCCCTTGAGTCACCACTCAGTAGAGCCAAGTCACAGTCACAAGTGGCAATGACAGTAATACCAGTAGCTTTTTGTCTTGCTTTTGCTTTGAAACCATTTTAAGATGTGATCCTACAGTGATAACAAAAGCCATGAGACCCTATTATATACAATAGCTATGGGAGACTCTATGACATTCGTTACCACAGCAGGAAACTCTTGAGTATGCCCTAGATGAGGTATCTTAAGGCAGAAAATTCAAAGTGAAACCTACATGCAATTTGTAACTCATACACACTGCACATCCTTTGCAGCTAGAAACTAAGTAGTTTCACAAATATAATAAAGAGCTTGTTGCATGACTGCAGCACACGTGGCAAAAAAGCCAGCTATTATTTTTGGAAAATGACTGTTTGTGAATGTTGAAAAATTTTGAGCGATAACAGCTTTGGAATTGAGGAAACAATGATAGTCATTTTACTCTGTATATAACTGATACTCTGTGCATAGTTTTCCTGGTTAGCCACAGTGCAGATTCTGGACTCCACACACGGGGAAAGGCCAGCTTGATGTCTAGAAAAAAACTGTGTGAGGGTGTCTCTTTTTCCTATGAAGCAGAGGCTGTAAAATTTGCTTTCCACGGAAGCCTCTGTCACTGTCTCCCAGCCTCTTGTGAGCTGAGGGAGAACATTTTTAGAGAAATAAATCCATGTGCATCATATTAATTCTACCTTCCACACCCACACTTTCTTGTTAGCAGGAGGGGATGGGCAGAATTTCATCACTGATGCATTCTCCATTCTTCACTATTTCTTCTTCACTGTTAAAAATCTGCTCCCAGCCAGAGTGTCCAACAGGAGCCTGCTCTGCTGATGCATGTTTCCAGATATGATCCAGATTTTGTAAATATTTACACACTCCACCAGTAGTCCCTGTGAACTCTGGCTTCTGAAAGTAACAGTTACATCCTTGTAAATCCTCAGGTATCTTAATTGGAGAGTATAGTCAAAAAAGGATCTTGACACTCGAGATGTAGGTGAAATTATATGAATTGCAATAGATATGCTAACATAAGCAGTCACTTGTTGGTGTCACTCAGGCATGGCTGCAACAACAAAATGTCTATCTACAGATGCTGGATTAAAAAAACATAATGCACTGACAAATCAATAATTAGGCTAATATGAAAAATAAGATTATTTTTCTCCTTTGTCGCTTGACTGTGACCATTCTGATATCACTGAATCCTTAATTACATCATATTCTGACAACACAGGATAGAAGAAACGTCAGTAATAAGTGAAGTAGTTATTAGACAATTTCTTTCTATGCAATGAGCCTATTTAAAGGGAGTAGCAACTGAAGAAGCCAGGTGTATATTAAACTATAAGTGAGTTTTTGCCAGTATCTTACTGGTTTTACTTCTTTCCCTCGGGTAAAACCCTTTTATTAGAAGTTTGTGTTGCCATAACCAGTTCTGAATAGTTATTCCTGGATCTGTTTTCTCCCTAGCACTTCCTCCTAGTGATCTATTTATAATATAACTTATGCTCCTAAATTCTTTTGCCTGGCATCAATAGCTGGCTATGAATGACTTCAGTGTCAATGTTCCTGCAAAATTTTACACTTCTAAGTCACATGTAAATTTTTGACATTTATTTAAAAAACCTATGCAAATACAGGGAACTCACTATTAAAAGAAAAATTAAAAAGGAGGAAAAACTTACGAGAGTTTTCAGTTTGTAGAAGGAGATCCATAACATTGTCCCGACAATGACACAACAATTTCATAAATCACTTGTTTTAGACTACTAGAATCCTAAACTGGGACAACATTATGCTGTATGCTACAAAACAAATGATGCTTCCACAAAGAATAAGAAAAAATTGCTTCTTGATGCTTGTAACATTATAGCTCATTCATCATCACTGTACTTGATGCATCAGCTCTGAAATTGTATTAGGATGCAGCATAATCTTTGCTGAAAATTCAGTCCTACCTATTTGAGAACTATGTGTACCAAATTCCTTGCCAATTATGTGAAGTCAGATTGCTATTTTCACTTTTCCTTGAGCAATTCTTCCTAATTTTTAATGCCTTAAGACTCTTGCAGGCCTTACAGTACAGTTGGATTTCGGAGTACATCAAGCTTTGAGAGACCATGAAAGCAACAATTCCAGTTGTTTTGTTCTCTACTTGTCTGTTCCCAAGAACATTGTATCATTTGCCAAGTTAGGCAAGGAAAGATGTGCTTAACTTACTGGAGAAACAAGTCATGCAATTCTGTGTGAAATAGCTATTCCTTTAAAGATAAATTGAGCTTAATTTTCAGATGTTCTTATTCTTTTACATGTAATTTGCTGCTCAGCATAGGTATGTATATTCAGAGATCAACACAGTTCTGCAGGGAACTAGGAGGTTGTCAAATAACTTTATTTAATAAAATTTGAAAAATTACTTTCCAGAGGCTGCTATCAGGAAAGCACATTTGCACCAACAGTTTGTCAACTCTGTTGTACAGTAAATTATCCAATTCCCATTACAATAGATGGAGTTGGCAATTAGATGACTTCTCATATAGGATCATCTGAATTTTATTAACTGATGCCTATGCTGAAACTAAATCTGAAGAATGCACTGAAGCATTTCTACTTTGTTCACTCTCTAAATGAGATCCTTCATCTTTTTTTGTTTTTTTTTTTTCCTCCTGTGGTAGCTGTTTTTTGTTGCTATTTGTTTACTTTCTTTTTTGTGCAAGCACAGGAGACCATATCAATAGCTTGTGATTTAACAGTATATATGTCAATAAAAAGATCTATGACATTAGATATCAGCATTAGATATAGCATTAGATATCAGGGGGAAGTTTTTCACACAGAGGGTGGTGACACACTGGAACAGGTTGCCCAAGGAGGTTGTAGATCCCCATTCCTGGAGGCATTCAAGGCCAAGCTGCATGTGGCTCTGGGCAGCCTGGTCTGGTGGTTGGCGACCCTGCACATAGCAGGGGGGTTGAAACTGGATGATCATTGTGCTCCTTTTCAACCCAGGCCATTGATTCTATGATTCTATGATTCTATGATTCTATGATTCTATGATTCTATGATTCTATGATTCTATGATTCTATGATTATGTTCTCATGCTTTCCACATTTGTTCAAAGGACCTGTAACGCACCTCTTATTCCTCAGTCTTGCAAACACCTTGTTAGAATTTAATAAGTTACTTTATTGGAAGTGTAAATCTAACATAAATACAATCCTCCTGTTGGTGTGCTTGATGGTTTATAGTAAATCTGTAAAAAAAAAAAAGCACAAGTAATCTTTGCAGGTGTTGTTTGATAGCAGCAAGTTAAAGACACTTCAGTGTAACTTCAAATGGTTTAAATAGACTATGTCAGTACAGATTCCAAGTCTAATAAAGTAAAACCAAGACTGATTTTTAGAACTTGAATTCATACAAACACATGCAGCAAAACTGTCTCAAACCTAGACAAAAATAGTGAATAGAAAATTAAGAATTAAAGTTGAAGTAATTTGGAAATTTGCAATTTATCCTTAAAAAGGATATGGCATCCAGCTAAAAACTATGCAGAAGAAGCAGAATATAGAATTAATACCTTTCAGCTATGGCATTTCCCTTCTTTTGCACAGTTGAAGAAAATAGAAATTTACTTCCTTTTTTTAAAATATGTATTTCAATTTATTTTCTCTTTGCATTCATTCATTTTCCCCATCTTCTCACTTTTTATAAGATGTCTCACACAGTGCTTTCACTTGTAGTCATGTGGTAGTGTTAGAATTTTAACAGAAGAAAATACGGAAGATTTACTTTGTGCAAAGATGTAGAGACTAGATGACAGAATCTAGATAGGAAGAAAAGTCAAACTATACTAGCTTAATAGATCCAAGCCTAATTCTTTTTATTCATTGACTCTGATGGAATTCACAACTTTGAATGGATCAGTCATTCTGAGCATAGTTTCTCACTTGTAAGAGGATGATTTTGCATCTGTTTAGACAGTCATGCTAGCAAGTGAATTTCTACATGTCCTGACATCAGAGGTGTAGGCAATACCTTATATTGTGGGGTGGGAGAGCATTAAGAATTCCCAGTTTGTGGATTAGTTCTGGTTTTATTTTTGTATGTTGAATGTTTATTTATTTTTGAGGTGGCAGGCATGGTGATGGCTATAATCAAGTCCAGAACAAGAAGATTTGCCTGTTCTGGAAACAGTAGTGCTTTAATTACAAGAAAATATTTTAAGGCAGTTTTTCAGGTCTCCTCTTTCCTTTCATCATTTCTTCGACAAGGTTTTGTTTCTGAGAAGCTGTAAATTTTAAAGACAGCTTTTAAGACATAAGGATCATCTGGCTTGATCTTTGCCTAACACAGGCCATAAAAGCTTACCAATAATTCTTGTAGTAGAACATATCATCTTCCTCTCCTATGTAAGTGAATACTGTCAATAATTTGCGGTTTACTAGAGCATAAGTACATCCTGTCTCAATTTAAGGAATCCTAGAGATGATAAATTTCCTTGTTCTTGACAATGGATGATTAGTGTCACTGCAGAACAGTTGTTTCTAATTTTCATTTTCAAATAGAAACAACTCTGGGGCTGCCATATGATATGGGTGAGTATGGTCTGAGAGTTTGTCACACCCACAAGGAAGAAAATACTGTATATCTATGTGTATGCCTTTGCTCTGTTGGCTTTTTATAAGTATGTTTTAAGGGTTTTTTGTTATGGTTGGCTCCACTTCAACTTTTGCTTTACTTTTATCTTGTTTCATGCTTAACCACACAAATTCATCTCTCTCTCAGATTTCACAAAAGCTGGTTCAGACCACAGAAAAAGTAAGGCTGAAATTATATGACACGTCATGGGATATAACAGTCAATTGTGTGATGATGGTGTTTCCTACATCTATAAGACTATGTGCTGGGAGAAAAGCTGTGGCAGCACAGTTCAATTGTGAGATTCACAATTACCTGCTTTGTGAGCCAAACATCTGCCAAGCATAAACTACTAGCTTCTGCATAACTCACACTGGGACCTCCACTTCTATATGCAGCTGATCATATCTAAGCCTGACTTGACAGCATCAGGCATAAGGGATTGCGGAATAGGAGAGTCTCAGCACATTGAATGCCAGAAATACCAGTGCTGTAGCAGGAAAGCTTGAAATGGGAGGAAGACACATACAAATGCATGATTCGTAACAAGCCCATTCCCAGTGTATTTCCATACTTTGTTGTCTTAAGGAAAAAAAAAAAAAAAAAAAAAAGCAACCTTGCCCCAAAAGAAATCCTACAGACTGAGTTTCCCAATGGTCTTTATTAGTCAGTGATTTTACATTCAGAGTACCATTCTATTCTGTAGTTGGTAAAACTGTGCATTTCACAGCATCACAGAATGGCCCAGGTTGGAAGGGACCTCAAGCATCATGAATCTCCACCCCCCCGGTGGGTGGGAATCTCCTCCACTTCCGTGGAGGAAGCGCTCCAGTCCTTTGACCATCAGAGGAGGGTCCAGCCCTCCTCTGGACCCTCTCCAACACCTCTCTGTCTTTCTTGTATTGGGGGTTCCAGACCTGAACACAGTACTCCAGATGGGGCAGAATAGAGAGGGACAATCACCTCCCTGTCCCTGCTGGCCACCCCTCTTCTGATGGAGCCCAGGATACCATTTGCTTTCCAAACTGCAAGAGCACACTGCTGGCTCATGTTAAGTTTTTCATCCACTAGAAAACTCAGGTCCTTCTCTGCAGGGCTACTCTCAAGGTCTGCTCCTTCCAGTTTGTATGGATGCCTGGGATTCCTCTGGCCTTAGTGCAAAACCATGCACTTTGTTGTGTTGAACCTCATTAGGTTCACCTGGGCCCACCTTTCAAGTCTATTGAGGTCCCTCTGAATGGCATCCCTTCCTTCGACCATGTCAACTGCACCACTCAGCTTTGTGTCATCAGCAAACTTGCTGAGGGTGCACTCAGTTTCACCACTGATGTCACTGATAAAGATGTTAAAGAGCACCAGTCCCAAGACAAACCCTGGGGGACGCTGCTCATTACCAGCCTTCACCTGGACATAGAACCATTAATCACCACCCTCTTTGGCCTTTCAACCAATTTCTTATCCATCGGGTGGTTAACCATCAAATCCACATCCCTTCAATTTGGAGATAAGGATGTGGTGGGGGACCACATCAAAGACCTTGCTCAAGATCAGGTAAATTACATCGGTTGCCTTCTCTTTGTTCACTAATGCAGTCACTCCATCACAGAAGGCCACCAGATTGGTTAGGAGTGATCTTTCCCTGGTGAAGCCGTGCTGACTGTCTCGGATCACACGCTCATTCCTCATGTGATCAGGCATGTCATCCAGGAGGGTCTGTTCCATGATCTTCCCATGCACAGAGTTGAGAATCACCGGCCTGTAGCTTGCTGGGTCCTCCTTGTTCCCTTTCTTACAAATGGGATCAGTGTGACCCTCCAGTTATCCGGGATCTCACCTGACAGCCACAACTTTTCAAATATGATGGAAAGTGGCTCAGCAACTTTGTCAGCCAGCTCCTTCAGAACCCTGGGATGCATGCCACCTAATCCCATAGACCTGTACGCACTCAGTCTCATAAGGCAGTCTCAGACTTGCTCTGCCCTTACAGTGGAGGTGGATTTACTTCCCCATTCCCCACCTAGAAGTTTAGGGATGCAGGGCTCAGGGATGTGAGAAACATTAGAATCCTGGCTGCCAGTGAAGACCAAGGCAAAGAACTCATTCAGTATTTCAGCCTTCTCTTCATCCACTGAAGCCAGTTCTCCTTTAACATTTACTAAAGGAGGTACGCTCACTTTGGCCTGTCTTTTCTGGCCAGCGTGGCTGTAAAATGTCTTCATATGGTATTTCACATCCCTCACCAAGTTCAGTTCTGCCTGCACCTTGGCTTTCCTGATCCCATGTCTGCAAGTCCGGATGAACATTTGTCAGTAATACATTTTTTAAAGTTTTGATAAAAATTCTGTCTCAGTATTGTACTAACCATGCCAACAATCAGAGAAGTCTAAAGCTGTTTGCACTAATTACAAGTCAAAATGCTACTTGGGGAGAGTCATGGCCTAAAAAGATGGAAAATCAGATATTAATAAGCAAAGTAGAAATACAAACAAACTGTAAGATAACAGCAACATATTAGTTAATGAACTAATGTATAAAACCTATATTATAAAGGTAATGCAGAGAATGATAACAAAATAAAGAATTAGCAGGGAATCAAGACAAAAGTTTGTGATTTTGTGCAGAAAAATAAGGGACCCATTTTTAGAAGAGGTTAAAATATTCTTTCCATGCTTTATTCCACAGAATTTCTTTCAAGCATCAGTTTTGAACTGTTACACCATCCATTTACTATAGGAAAGAGCACAAAATATTTCAGAGGAAAATCCTCATATATATGTATATATAAATATATACATATATATATATATATATAATTCTTTGAGAATATACCTCAACAGGGAGTCCATAAATGAAATCAAAGCAGTTTCTAAAATGCTGGATATCAGGATACTCTTTTGACAGACACATTTTTTGCATATCGATCTGCAGTTCTATTGTCCCATAAATTCAGGTGCAAAGAGCTTTTTTGGAGGCCAATCTGTGATTTTAAACTACAGCATTAAAGTAACAATTGAAAGACTTTAACAAGAGCCCCTCACCATAACATCAGCTTAATGATCATAAAAATTTGATGGTTTTGAAATAGCTACTTATGTTTGATGAAAAACAGCAGAAAATTTTTCAGGCAGTGTTCTACAAGGTTACATCAAGAATTTTATTCTTGTTCTCACTCCTGAAAGCAGAGAGTCCCATGTAATCACAAAATTCAAGAAGTTAGCTATCACGTATTACAGTTCATAATGCATTCTCCTGCCGAGATACAGCTGTAGAAGTACACTTAATTTTCAGCAGATGCCATGCAATTACTTTGCTTCCACGCCATAGTCATATATAAGTAATCTCTCTTTTCTGAAGCTCATGGAATTGTACAGCAATGAAATAGTTACAGAAGTACAGGACTTGGTCTTTTTCTGAATGCCTGTGTTGCATAGCTCAAATATTGACATAACTACAAACACTCTTAGTCTGTAATTTTAGATATCAAAACTAAATATATGAAGATTTTTTTTAGAAAAGAATGCTGAAACCCGCAATTATATGGAAGTGCCTAATCTTCATAGAAAAGAATTGTACAGTTTTTCTTAAAAACTTGAACTAAAATTTATTTTTAACCTCCAAATTTTAGTAACAAATGAAAAACAAGTGAATACTTGCTTGTTAACACAATCCTTCCCAAAGAGTAAGAGTATCTAAATGTACAGGACTCAACTGTTTGCCTAGCAAAATAATAATCCAGATGACAAAAATATACAGTCCTCAACATGGTAAATGTTACAAGGAAGGTTCTGCTTTTTTGTGGTTATCAGCAGTAACAGTTTCACAACTATTTCAAGCTCGCATATTTAAACATACTAGAACAGTTTAGTGAACATTAGCTAATCCACACATTGCTGACTATTCTAGAAATGTGTGACTATGCAGTAAACCCTTTGGTTTGTGATTCACCTGTCCCTTTTTGACATGAAAAGACCAGAAAAGGAAGTGTCAGTTTATAATTTTGCTTTCAGAACTCAGTGTAGCTATAAATAATATAGGAACTACTTCAATCAAATCATTCCTATGTTATCTAAAAGAATCTTCTGATCCATTTAAACTTTTTCATAAAGTAGAATGAAATAAAAGGCAATTTAATGTGTGCAAATTATTAGACTAATAGACTTGGTGAGCTGGGATTTAATCAGAAACCTTCTTCAAGAAAATGTGAATATCTATTTTATGAATATTTGGGCAAAATAAAATCTGAAGCAACAGCAGTGTAGCTACTTAATCTTCAGTTTAATACATATGCATGTGCTCAGAATTTAGAATATGAAATACAGCATATCCAATGCAAAACAGGAATAAACATAAAATAGAAAGGTAATATCATAGAATCACAGAATCAAAGAATCATCATAGAATCAAAGAGTCATAGAATGCCTTAGATTGGAAGGGACCTTAGAGATTATCTAGTTCCAACTCCTTAGCCTTATGCAGTGTTGCCAACCGCTAATTCAATCTGGCCTTGAACACCTCCATGGATAAGGTAACCACAGCTTCTCTGGGCAACCTGTTCCAGTGCCTCATCATCCTCTGAGAAAAGAATTTTCTCCTAATATCTAATCTAAATCTTTTAGTTTAAAAACATTCCCTCTTGTCTCATCACTATCAGATCATGCTAAATTCAGTCTTCTTCCTGTTTATAAGCTTCCTTTAAATACTGGGAGGCTGAAATGTGGTCTCCCTGAAGCCTTTACTTTCCAAGCTAAACATGCCAAAATCCCTCCACCTTTCTCAACAGGTGAGATATTACAGCCCTCAGATATTCTTTTTGGCCTTCCTCTGGACCTACTCCAACAGCTCTATGCCTTTCTTGTTCTGGGGGCCCCAGGACTGGACACAGTACTTGAGATGTGACCTTACAAGGACAGAGTGGAAGGGAATAATCACTTCCCTCTCTCTGCTGGCCATCCTTCTTTGGATGCAGCACAGAAAACAGTAGATCTACCGGGCTGCAAGCACACACTGCTGGTTCACAGCAAACATTTCATCCACCAGAATCCCCAATTACTTCTCTGCAGGGCTGCTTTCAATGAGGTCTCCTTCCAGTCTGTATACATAGCTGGGATTGCGCCGACCCAAGTGCAGCACGTTGCACTAGGCCTCGTTGAACCTTATCAGATTCTTTCAGGTCCCCTTTTCAAGCCTGTTCAGGTTTCTTTGGATAGCATCCCTACCTCCTTTTGTATCAACTGCACCACTTAGCCTGGTGTCATCAGCAAACTTGAAGATATTTTTAATTGGAAAAAAATCCTAAAGAACATCTGATCTAATCAACTGAATAACTCAGAAAAATGCATACATGAACATAACAGAAATTGCATAGTGTTGCAAACAGATAAAACTGGTAGTCCATTATGTAACGTATGGAGATGAGTCAAATCAGAAACGAGGAAAATGATAAAACAGGCTTTATGTTCACAGTCAGTGACAACCTGCAAAGGAATTAAAATTACTGTGAAAACTGTGTATTTTTCTGTCGCTATAGTCTAATAGAAAAGGATTCTGCACTACTTCTAGGTAATGCATGACAAAAGCTCTCTAAATAAAATCGAAATCAATGCCTAGCAAAAACTCTGAATACAGGTGAAAGGGAATTAACAGCCATTTCCTCACGTGAATAATTCTTTCCTCCTATAATGTGTAATGAACATATTGACATATACTATTCTCAGGACTCAGATACTCCTGTATACTATTCTAGTGCTTTGAATCATGGAACAGCATAAATTCTGTATCATGGAAAGTAACTGTGTGGCTTTTTCCAGATAATATCATATAATCCATTCAACCTCACTACTTTGATCAAACTGATCAAAGTTCACTAACATTGAACTTTTGTATCAGATAAGCTTTTTATCTTCTCTTTAACTGGATCCTAACAAGATTGACCCTCTCCCCTCCATAAAAAGATCATTTCCTGAAAAATGTTTTGCCAGTGAGTGGATTGAACATCAGATATGAAGTTTTCAAATATTGAGGTGAATTAAAATATCATTCAACAGCCTAATCAAGTAAAATCTGCATACAATCATCGCATATGCAGAAAGACTACATCTCACATCCTTACAGAGGATTCAGCTGAGAAAGATAGCACAGACAAGTGTTTCTGGCATTCTTACTGAAAATATTTTTGAAAACGCTATGATCATTTGGTTTTTGGATGAATCATTGATGCAAAAACCCTCAAATTCCAGATGAATAAGACAGAAAACTGATATGAAATCTAATTAGATTTGAAGTTTTGAATTTTCAGTGTGTTAGTTTTTTTTTTTCTGAAAAACAAATGTAGCACAAAATGTAAGTACTTTATTCATAATTCAGAAAAAGTGAAATACTGCCCAAACTTAACAATAGGTTCTTATTTGGAAATATTTTCTGATTTAAACAGTAAAGCTTGTAAAACATTATGAACAGTTCCCATTGAAATAAGTGACTTGTCCAACTGGTCCTGATCTATTGGACACACAAAGCATCCATAAACCTGATTAAAAAAAAAAAAAAATCAACCAGCAAGCATCACTTGGAAAATCTATGTTTGATGTAAGCCATGTAAATGAAATATTAGAGTCTGTTCAGAGTTAGAAAAAAAAACCCTCTTGCTCTGTGCATTTTGTATACCAGCAAAACTCTCTCTGTAAGATAATCATTTCAGTCAAAAGCTTTTGCTTAAGAAAGAACTATGAGAATTTGATATAGTGCAAAATAGTCCGAGTTTCATTTTAAAATTAAAAAAAAAAGCAAAACAAATAAAAAATAAACTTTAGAGTGAGACTATTACATTTTATAAAACCATATCACAAAGGAAATAAAATCTTAAAAAATGAACTATACTCATTTAAACACACTTCAGGAAACAAACATTTAATGTATTTTAAAAAAATTACATTATGGGCACTTTAAATGTAGTCGTATTAGTTCTGAAGTGTTTATATTGTCAGATAGAGACATGAGAAAGACAGTGATCAGCAATTTATTTTCAGAATTTATAAAATGTCGAGTAATTGACTTGTTTTTTTAAATGCTGTAGAAAAAATACCCTGAAGGATAAACACCTCAGTTCTAGGAAAAGAAAATATTATGCACATAATCATGATGAGCACACAACTGTTAGTAGAAAAGAGTAATTTATGTTCAAGCTTATTAAACTTGCAAAACCAGAAGAGATGATCTAAGGGAGGTTTAGAAGTCCTTTCTTATGTACGTTGCACTTGCACTATTAATGAAAATATTTATCAAGCAAGGAATACTCATATATTATTAAAGAAAATATAATAAAGATCAATCACACATAAAGTAATTCAAGTTACGATTTGCTTTAAGCTACATATATGAATATTTTGCTGAATTAGGTTCATGAATCTAGATTTTTGTCTGTCCAAAGCAATGAACACAATTAGGCAACCAGAATGATATGATTTTGCAATAATGATTAGTTATATTATATCTGTTTATGTCTTCATGCAGTTGGAAATATGCAAAAATAACAAATGATGATTCTGGGCATGTAAGGAAATGAAAAGCCTATTAATCTTATCAGTTTAAAGCTGCAAGTTGAAATTCACAGACATGAGAGCTTCAATCTGTCATTATCATATAATAGAATGTCCTCTGTCAGCAATTTGTGTGTATGCATGGAGCATAATATAGCCAGGGAAAGAATCCTTGAATGCACAATTTGAAGGTAAAGATATAATCGATTAGTTTGAAATGAAACAAGTACTTGGGGGATTACTCAATTTTCCCAGGGAAAACAAAACAAACAAACAAACAAACAAACAAAAAAACAACAAAAAATAACCAACAAACAAAACGCACCAGAACAATTTTCTCATAACGCTGTAATGCTCATGTATATAAATGGATGGAAAATACTGTAAATGTATGTACAATAAAATGATAATTATGTTTTGTATTTGTATTGTAAATTAAAGAGTCATCATCAAGGGACTGAAGCAGGTAATTAAACTGACTCATCTGCTTTCATCAAACTTGTAAAAGTACATACTAAGTAATGCAGAAACATGAAGTTTGAGCATTCACTGTATTACATGGAAATTGTTATAGAGGTATTTCTTACAAAGATATACGTGGTACTATTTAGGTATGTAGGAGCTTTGTATTAGCAAAGTCCATTCTCTTCAGTGCTGTTAACTCAGATGATAGTCACTTTGCCTAGATACATATTGGGAACAAACCTATCTAAATCGTAAAACAATCAGGCTGAGTCTGACAGCTATTTACTTCTGTATTTCTTTCACTCTGAAGAAATAACTATTTATTTCAAAACCTTTCAGTACATATGAGTGTAGCAAAATGAATTTCCATTCATTTCACTTTGACATTACACATTTTCTCTCTCTGGGTAGATAGAAAGGGAACTGGCTTGAGAGAATGGCAGGAAACGAACCTGAATGTTTTTTTTTGAACCTTCTTTGGGGAATAAAAAAAATTGTGGACAGTTGATGCAAATCAGTGAAGATAAAGGATTACAAATTTTACTTTGGCATGCTAAAAACAGGTCAATTAAGTGTGTGAAAAGTGTAGAAGCAGATAAAGAGTAAAGCATGCACACTTCATCATCTTGCACATCTATCTAATTTCACAAATAAACAAGATTTTTATGAGATATCAAAGTATAAGATTCAAAACACCGTGAATTGTGTTAATTTATTTTATTAAGAAATATTCTTTCTCTCAACCTATTTTTTTCCTATTTTCTTCTTAGAACACAGTAATACTCAAGATCTACAAGTTGCAGGGGATATATAATCAGGCACATACTGTGGATGAAGATGACATGTGAAAATCAGTACAAATTCCTATGAGTAAAATAAATCTGGTAGAGTGTAAGTGGAAATTACTTCCCATACAGGTATTGTACTGGCCTGCATAGTTATGTATATTCTTTTGCTTGAACTTTTACCCCCTAAGTATTTATAAAAAAGACTCAGTAGAAATAACTATTAGCTACATTCACATGAACTCAGAGAATACATTAGCCTACTCTCAGCAGTCAAAGCTCTGTATTTTCTACTTGTCAGAGTGATATCACAGAGTTCAAAAGATTCTGAGTTGCGTTAATAAATTATTACAAAGATATCTGATGCATACTTGAGTTTTCATCAAGAGCTGATGAGCCTAAATATGACATATTATTATTGAAGTATTCAAATAACATTATATGATAAAAACATAAGACAAAATAATATATTAAGGTAACTACCACATATTCTTGGAATAGAAATTCTATAATATCTAGGACTCAAAAATCTTAAAAAAAAAAAACAAAAAAAAAAAAAAGAAAGAAAGAAAAAGAATAAAAGAAAGAGAGAAAGAGAGAAAGGTATAAAAAAATTAGCTTTTTAGAAAAAGTGTTTTTTTTTTCTCTCTCTCTTCCTGAATGTAATATGTGCTAATCAGCAGTCCCCACAATTCTGTCATTCCAGAGTACAGTTGTCTGGCAAACATTTAAGAGGAGAAAATACAGGAAAAGAAAGCAGTGCATCTGGATATATTCTACCTTTATGCTATCTAGGTATTGCCGTTTCACTCACTTTGTCAGCCTTCTTTTTTGCAGGCTATCTTTGAACTCTTTCGGAGTTCAACTTCATTTAGTAACTATTTCTCCATTCAATTCACTTAATCAGAATTACATTATATTTTCAAAAGCATTAAACAAATTGATCTACAAAATACAAACATAGCAACCCTCAGTGTGCAACCCAGAAATTATTCAGTGTTCTTTCTGTCAGCAGTTTCTAGCTCAGAGTTAGAAACCTTGTTCAGTAACTAAGACTTCTATACCTAATTTTGAACTTGCAGCATTCATCGGAGAAGGATTTGAGATTAATGACTACATCCTAAGTGAAATCATTTGACTTAACCACATAGTTATAAAAATCTCGTTTCCTATTCTTTTTTGTTCCCTTTGTTACCCAATATTTAATTAGATATATAGAATGGACCAGCTTTAGCTCTATCCTAAAGTCCTTCTATTAAGGACATAGCAAATACATGTCTGTATCCCTGCTCCAAATATCTGTCTGCTGTCTGATAAGCTTAAGTACCTGGCCATTGGGAACAGATAGTAAAAAATGTCTGGTTCCTGCCTGTCTCTCATGTTATGTTTGATTTCACAGTCATGATCTAAGGAGACCCAAGTCACTAGATCCTACTGTTGAGATAAGCAGGAGAGAGCCTTCCTGAAAATGCCCCTGGGGCTAGGTGTGAGTTTGGGATTTATCAGCTCACAGAAGCAGGAGGCAGGCAGTTCTGACATGCCCGCTGGCAGAAATTGTGTCCACATAGCATCACCACGGCAACTGCAGAGTAAGAGCAGAAGAGTGGGAGTTTCAAGAATTTTACCAGCAGTTGGATGCTGCTGAAAGAAAATGGAAATTAACAATCCATGTGAGTATGGTCATTTCTAAAGTGGGACTTAAGTGTTTCTGAAATTATCTTCCTAATAACTCAAAACTGGGTTATAAATTACACAAACAAAATTGCTTTTTTGTTTTATAGCATCATAAATATTAATTTTTAAGAGTCTATATGCTTGATTATATATTCCTTTACAGCAGCTTCATGCCAAGGAAAATCAAGCTCTCCATATAATGTCTAGCTCACTTTTCAAAAAATTTAAGAGAGATGTAGAGGTGAACTCAAAGATTAACAGTTGTCAAATCTACAAGCTTTTGGTCCAAACAAGTCAGAATGCCCCTGTTCTCTGAGTATCAATATTACAAAGACTAAACAGTCTGTCTGGATTTAGCAAAGCCTACAGCCTTGCATGTATTAGCTATGAATGCATTCACAGCTAATCCAGTCTACCTGTGCTTTTAAAAACAAGTGCACTTTTAAGCACATAGACACTGTTTACTTTTCTAGAGCTGTGCTACATTTTTAACATATTGAAGGGATGAACTTCCAAGACAAGTCTCGTCTATTCTTATAAATGTCCTCCAAAAAACCACTTCTCAGAAATTCATGACTGCTTTCAACTATGTTGATAACAGTACCATGTCCCCAGAAGTTATTTCGGAGTCCTGACTGTGTGTAGAGCTAATTCCAGTGTCAGAGTCAGTGTCGTTTATGTCCAAATTAGTCACTCTATGAACAAAATCAGGAACTGCAGTGCTGTTACTGGAGATGCCACTGCCCTTAGGCGGCTCCTCGTTTGATGGAAGCCTCACTTCAATGTTGTCTTTAACATGTAGTAAATTAAATTCTTCTGTAAGAAGTTCATATTCTTTTTCCTTCTTTTGAAGCAGCGAGTCCCTGTAGGTAAGTTCTTTCTGAATGCAGCTCAGGTATGAATTGATTCTGAGACCATCTTTCATACTTTTTTCCAGCTCATACTTTACATTGTCCAAATCTGAGTTTTCCAGCTGAGCATTAGTCGCTCCTTCTGTATGAACAACATCTTCATCTTTTTCTGAGCATATACCATGTACCTCTTTTTCTATTTCAGCACACAGCTTCTCTATTAATTGTTTGTGATGTTTTAGTCTCTCTTCAACCTGTAAAATTCCCTCACTTTTGCTGAAATAATCATGCATCTCTTTTTGATCATCTGCCCTACTCCCTTGCTGCTCAGCCTCACTTGGATTGATCATTAAATATGAGTCCTGCACATAATTTTCTCCATCGTTGGCAACACGGTCTAAGTGGAATTTTGCTTCACATTTTTCGATTTCCATATCAAGTTCCTTCATTCTAAGGACTTGCTGATGAATGGTATGATCTTGAGATATGATTAAATGAATCAGTGTCTCCATATTATCTCTGTCTTGCTGAACACTGTCCTGTTTAAGTTTGGCAAGTTTCCGGAATGTCTTCCTAACAATTTTCTTTTGCTTGTCAATTGGCAACATCTTCATGTAATTTGCTGGGCTGAGTTCCCACTGCTTTTCTATATTTTGTACTACCTTAGCTTCAGCTGTTTTCCACAATGGAAATGAAAGGAAAGCATCGGATTTTACCAACACGAAGTGCAAATTGGGCTGCTCTTCTCCCCAAGCTTTCCAAAGTCTCAGAATCTTTGTCAAAGGAGGAAGGACTCGCTCGGAGCCTCTCCATTTTTCTACAATACAGTAATCACTAGGTTTTCCAAAGAGGACTTTTTTCTCCCCAAATGTTGCTTGATGTTCCTCAAGCAGAGCCTGAATCACTTCTGCGCATGTTGTGCGCTTTGTCAGGCCACATACAATCTTCTCTTCTTGGCAAACCCACACCACAATCTCTCGTTCATTTGAAGCCATGTCTTTGCTGGGAGATCTAGGGAAAAAAAAAAAGAAAAAAAGAGACCAAATTTAAATTATATTTAAATGGCAGAGACTTTATGAACACCACCAGTATTCTGATATAACCAATACACTGAAAAAATCCCATATTCTTGTACCATACAATATACTTGTTTAAATTACATTAAAAAATACGTTTGGAATTAGTAACAGAAAAACACAGCAATTTCTACTACTGCTCTAACGTTACTACTTGTCCAGCTGTTAATTCCCACAGAAATGTGACATCTGTTTTTTGTGGACTTAACATGTGTTCATTAATAATAAGCAAGACAATTTCCAAGCTATCCTAAGCTAACATAACTTTCAGATCTGCATATCTGTTCTAATCACATAAATATTCTGTAATCTCTTATTATCATCCAGACTTCTAAAGTGAAGAATTTTGCTTCTAACTACACAGCAAAACAGGGTTGAAAATGAGAAAAAGATAATAGAACACTATTTTAAAAGAATCTGACGGTAAAAAAGATCTATTGCTCAGGCATGTTGACTGCACTCCATACCTTGGTGTTATTTGCAAACTTGCTGAGGATGCACTTGATCCCACTGTTAATGTCACTGATGAAGATATTAATATCAGTTCCAGTCCTGACTCCTGAGGGACACCACTTGTCACTGATCTCCACCCACACAGCGTGCCATTGACCACTACTCCTTGGCTACGATTTTACGAGCAGTTCATCATCCACTGAATAGTCCACCCATCACATTCATGTATTTCCAATTTGGAAAGAAGGATTTTATGGGATATAATAATATAATTATAATATAATATAATAAAATATAATTATAAATATAATATAATTATAATACACATGAGTTTCAATTCAAGTATGTGTGGTGGGCACAAGAGGAGGAGTTAGTCCTGCACTGTGCCCTTCCCTCCACATGTTTTACTGTTGCCCACGTAGTCTGTACTTGAGTTATGCAAACTGACTCATTCAAAATATCACTCCAAGTTAGAAGCTTAAAATCTGGAGCCATGTTACTAGATGTCCAAGGCTTCATGCAGCCAATAGTCATGGGTTGGATGTGCCTGTTTTAGAGCTAACTTTTAAATTTGTCTCCTTCTCAGTTCTATACCATCAGGGGCCATGGTAAATGGAGAAAATACGGCTAAAAGGAGCGGAGGATGTGATGTCCAGAATTTTCCTATCCTCTAGCCTCCACACACTTGCTTGGAATTGGTGATTAGGCCTCTTGCCTAAAATGATAAAAATAACAAGTTCTCTGAGGTAATCCACATTTTTTTGGATTTTCTGGTATCGCTTCCGGTTTAATCAAGTCTGACAAGGAACCCTGAAAATGATAATGACAATATCCATGGTATTCTAAGGATTCAATACCACACCTTTTTTTTTTTTTTCTTTCCTATCTAGAACTACTCATTTATAGGACATTTCTAGTTGATTTTTCTTTTTTGAGATTTACTAGGAATGGAGTTTTACTTAGGTTAATTGTGTTAATAGGTTACAACCTATAATTATTAAAGCAATATAGCTTATTTCATTTTTCTTAAGTATTATACAACAGAGGAGAAAAACTACAGTCCATTAAATTGAACTGTGATTGACTCAGCTATAGGTGCCACTCTGACCAGAAGGCAATAACCCTCCAGAGACAGGAGACTGGAAATGAATACTGAAAAAACCTACCAGAGCAATTTTATTAGTATCATGATACAGGACAACTCTATCAAACTGTGTTGCTTCAAGTCTTAGAATATTCTTCTGTAAAATCTGTGTTTTGTTAGAATGATAACTTCATTTTCTCATTTCAATAATTCCCTCTTACTTCAGGATTTTATTGCAATTATTTTTTAAAACTAGTATTCAGAAGAAAAATGCATTTTTCCTAGACTATTTAAGAAAACATGGAAGAATTTATGGCAGACACAGAAAATGGCAAAACGAATTGTCAAAAATAGTGTCTCAAACAATGTTTCCTACTACCATACAAGTAACTGACATAAAAATAAAACTGTACTACCAGTCACTGAATTTCAGCTTGAAAAAGTACTGACAGAAAAATTAAAAAATGCAATGGGTGTTAAAAATTTCAGAAATATTAGACTGAAACATTGAAGCAGTAAGTTCAGAACATGTTTTCCCTGTTGCTTTTCATAATCAATAAATACATTTTAGGGTATGAATGTCATATTGGTCTTTTACCGTTCTTCTGAGAGTCTTGACACAATCTGTTCACACATGGAAATTCTTCCTATTTTTTCTCATTCTTCTTTTTCACTGATTGATATATTGTCTCTCTCTTGTTTTTTTTTTTCAGTGTGTAAGAGATTATCTGAGTTACAAAGAAGTTTACTTTCTCTTTTCCTTCTGGTTCATTTAAAGTTTGTATATGAAGACATTTTCTCTCTGTGATATAAGTAAATGTTCAGAAAAAACTTAAAAACCCACAGATAACCTCACTGCATTTGTGTACTGATAAATACTTATGTTATACACATTTTTGATATGGACTTGTTGCTGACTTCAGCAGGGGTTCAGCATGCTTCTGATGGAAAGATACATTTATTGGAAAGCAATTTCTACAAGATCTTTGCAAACTTTACCCAAATACAGATATAAAATACGTAGAAAATTTTCTAATTTTCTAGCTGCTCATCCTCCTCCCCCCATCCACAATATTTTTTCAGTTACAGCACACTTGTCCAGCCAGACTCTATGCTGAGCTTTCTTTGGAAGGATTTTTCTTTAATTGTTCATAGAAAAGTATACATATTTACATATTTAAAATACTGAAGTCTAACTAATAGTAGCACCACAAGAATGGAAAATTTATCCACATACTGGTGCACAGAGGACTCAAGTAGCTTATACACACATATATATACTTCCATACATGTGCATACAATGCGTATAACATATATTTGTAATTATACTCTCACCTTTTGCAGAAAAGAAGAAAAAAATCTGAACACTGTTTTAATTATAGGATCAAAATAGGTCTGTAAAGTGCAAATTTGTCATTATTTTTTCCATGTTTGTCACAATGTATATTATCCTCATTTTTATTCAGCAGCATTACTATATTTTTAATTATGCTTTTTAATCCAAAATGAACTAATATGTCATTTATACTCTTACAGTACTATGGAATTCTAATATATTTTAAAAAAATCAAAGGTGTTCTTTATTATCTTCCACTATAAAGTAGTAAACAGATGTGGCACACCATGGTCCTTTTAAGTAAAATTAATTCTGTAATTCTTTAATCAACACAACCCAATTTATGCCCTCCCACTCCCCAAAATGAAACTTCAGCTTGTCTGTCACAGCATAGCAATTATGAAGGAGTTGTTTTCGGATGCAAGAAGATGCTAGTACTAGGAATCATCTTTTATTAAGTATGCTTTCTTTATAGAAAATAGAGGGCAGATTCTGCATATATCAAGTACATTTCATCTCACTTAGAAATCCAGAGCTTAAGTTAGTATAAATTTGCTACCAAAGCTCCTCCTTGTCATGAAAGAAGAGAAGACCTCCACAATCTAAACCATCTATGATCTTTGGTATGAAACTTCAAATGAAACTTTCTCTGTTTTGTTAACTACAAGAGATCCATATGATCACCTTCAACTAAATATCTCATTTTCAGGCAGCTAAATACATGTGAAAGTAATCCAATCACATTATGGTTCATTGTTCAAGAGAAATGTAACAGAAATGTAAAATGATTCTTTTTTTTTTCCCCTGAAATTTAATATTAAAAATAACAATATTCAGCAATGAGATCTGCTTTTAGAGTGTCATTTAAAAAAAGAGGAAAGCTTATCATATTTACTGATTCCTTAACCTTTGCATCCTGCAGTTTTGTAAAGGAAGCAAAGGAACTGTCATTTTTTAATTACTCATCAGCAGCTGTTTATCTAGTTAAAATGTTTGGCTTTCTTGGCTTTCTTGAATAACAGTTCCAGTAAGAGCTTCTTCAAAACCATCTGGGCAACTCATTCATTAAAAAAAAAACAAAAACATTTACTGCTGTTGCTGTACAGACTTTAAAGCATTTGAAATCTGTATCTTTGAAGTGGCCATTGAAATGTACTGTCTAACTATCTATAATCCATAATTTTAAGGCCTTGATGATAGTGGCAATATGCAGATCTTTTTTTTTTTTTTCCCCCAGCAGAGTCACTTATTGCACAGAAACAGGTGAGAATTTAAACTTTAGAATGGTGAAAAGTAAATTTCGATTATATTTTGTTTGCTTTCATTTTTAGTTTTATGCCTCCTGCTTTTTGACTGTTGCATGTCAGATATACACTTCATTAATTTAATATTCAGGCCTAGGGGAAGAAAAGTAATACATTCCAGCAGTGTACAGACAAAACAAAAACACATACTTATGTTGCACAGAGTCAAAATATTAAATAACTTCAGCACTTTTTATATTCACTGAAGAGATGACTGACATAAAAGAACCACACATAATAAAAATGTAATCCATTCCTTTCTTGGAAATGTTAGCACCCTAATATATGGAATATATAGCTTTACAAGCAGTCAAGACAATCAAACTTACTCTTTTTAGAATTACATCCTTATGCCTACATACTCATTTGTCCTTACTAATTTCAATAAATTTTATATTGGGTCTAGATTGGTTATGCATTACATTGATAAAAGCTTAATACATTGTTTCTAAAATACAATTGACATTTAAATAGCTTGGGTTTTTTTTTCATTGAGAAAAATTAACCCACAGATAAAATTATTCTCTTCCTTCACTACAATAAATTTTTTGCATACTTTCACATCAAAATAAAATGGAATTCCTTTCAGAATATTTCTATTTTTTATCTACTTGTCCCAAGGAACTAAACTAACTGAGTAACTTAAAAGTATTAGGTAATGGCTAGAAATTTCAAAGCCAATACATTTCTGTGATCCCCTTACTAGCACTACTGCTTAATGCTTCAATAATTTTAAACCAATATGACAAGTTTCCTAGACAAATTTTTTTTCTTAGTAAAATTTGATTACGGTCACGATCAAAAATGGTAGTAGGTGGATCCTCTCAGTCACTGAATTCACTTACAATACAATACAAAATCTGCCAGTGAACATAAGTTATACACAAAACAATATATTAATTTTTGGCTGAAAAATGCATAAAATTGGTAATAATTTATAAATTTACTATCAAAGATTACATTCTGGAAAGTTGTGTGAAATAGCCCAGTTTTATTTTTTCAGCTATTTATTAGTGCAATCATATTTTATAATCTTAATTTTCAGCTATAAAAGAGCTTTTACCTATCATGTGTGAGTTTGAGTACTGTTAATCAGATGCCATGATGTGTCTGTTTTTTTCCTTTTTCATGCTATGCTTCTATGAATGCATTTCAACATACATTACACCCAGAAAGCTAAACAACACAACCCAGCTATAATTTGCAATGCAAAAACAAACAACAAACAAACCAACAGAACTGTAGGTTATGAACAGTCTCATACAAACAGTATAAATCACCTAAACAGTGCACCTGCATATGCAGTCTAACCTGCAGCAAATCAGATGATAGTTTATCATTGACTGGCTGCTCTAACAGCGTCCTCAGATGGCCTGTGCTCTCTGGTAGGTATGCATCCGTCATGACCTCTAAAGAGTCATGATTTAGACACTTCTGTGAAACAAAACTCTGCATTTAGTCATGATGCCACCTAGAACAATTCACTTTTTCAATGGGCAAATCAAAAGCAACAATGTAACAGAATACAAATAATAATCTTAAGAAACAACTCTCTTGCTGTCTACCAGGTACTTAAAGACCAGTCCTTGCAGTCCTGCCGCCTCAATGCTTTTCTGGAGTCCAGAAAGATCTGTGGAGCTCTCTAAGAAGCAGGAAGTGCCAGTGTTAGACAGGCCCAGGCAGGGCTATCCTGCCACCTCTCTCAGCAGGCTCTCCCTTCCCCCTCTCTATCTGTGTGCTTTAGCTCTTTGTCAAAGACCTTCTGTGTCTTATCTATTGCCTGCCGCTTTGGGCAATGTGGATCTTTTGGCCAAGCAGGCTCAGTCACCAAGACAGTTGCTCTCTTTTGAAAAGGACGTGACACAATTGGTGTATCCTGAGAAAACAAGAGACAGTGGCCACAAGAGCATTTAATAACCTGGTGTTTCAAAGGGCCTTTGAGCATGCTGCTGAGGTGACAAATTTGCCCATCTGGATTCTGACAAGTGTGCTATGGTCTTCTCTTTCCTTGGCACCCTTAAGTGCTTCCTCAGAGTGTAAGGAGGCAGAAAGTACATCCCTTATTTGGGCACTTGCTAATAAAGATTTTTATCTCTGTGCCTCAGATCTAAGCCATAACTACAAAACAGTATGATAGCTTTTAATTATATTTACTTGTTGGAAGTAAGAAGAGGCCAGTATTATAAACACAACTCTGATACAAACAACCTGCACGGGACACACACTATACTTGTCATCTCAGAGCTTTTCATAACACTTGTGCGTGCAGGTATATAAGAACTAAGTAGTTTATCAGCCTCTACATGATGTTTAGAAGTGACAATGAAATTGCTCTTCTTATTCTTTATCAAAATCTCAATAGATTAATGTATACGTAGAAAACATATATGAAGCAATGGACAATAATTCTGAATATATGTATATCTATTTAGGCTATGTTTATATTTACCGATGAGATTTGTGACAAATGGACATATTGGTGCCATGTATTGCATATCTAACTTAATTTGATCAATAAGGATTTTTAACAAAGTGACTTTAAACACTGAGTCAATTGAGAATAGGTTCCACAGACCATGTGGAAACTGAAGTCAGACTTTCAACCTTTGGGAAACAAATGAAAGCAATGGGAAACAAATACTGAAAGTTCACACAAATTTTATGCAGACCATCCAAATTTAGTCCACCTTTTTGCTCAGCTTTCTATCACCTACTGAAGAGTTAATCAGAAAGAAATAAAGGCCAAACCCTCCCTACACTCAGTATACCTCTCATCTAAGTAGCTTGTTACATGCTTCTGATTTTCCTAAGGGCAGCAATGAGGAAGTATCTCCTCTCACCACGCAGGGAAGCTGGAATTACTCCAAAGCCTTAGGGATTCAAGACAGCCTATTTACTAACAACACTGCCATTCCCCTTCATCGATTCCTAAATAAATAAATAAATAAATAAAAATTCAGAAATATTAATTTAATGTTGCACAGTTATATCCGTTTCATGTAGGGGATAAAAATTTCTAGTATGAGGCGCCAGAATCTTGCTCCTTCTTCTCTTTTGCATGACACTAATGCAATGGCAGTATCTAGTTAAAAGGTATATTGGCAAGGAGCTCTTTAACAATGATAATAACAGTTAGAAAAACTCATTATAGGTAGTTAGTGTAATCCTAATACTACAGGAATGCTCAAAAAGAACACGACAGAACTTGTGAAAGCAAAGTAATTATTTGAAAATAGATAATTTAAATTTCTCTTTACCATCTGTTTCTATATCTATTAATGCTGTCTTATGATATAGCTTACTCCTTTACAGAAATGCACAAAGGCATTTATTAAAAACAAATGAGGAAATTAGGTTTCTAGATATTCATGTGACTTTTTTCAAACATATGCATATACATGATAGCTTGGATGCTCTAATCATAATATTTCAGATATTTTAAACAAGAAAATGATTTAAATAGAGGCTATTCAAACCAGCTTTGTACCACATGCTTCTTTCACTACCAGTTCACGTGCATTTTGCAATTCCTTTTTAAATGTGTAAATTTTTAACTCAGTAAGATTTCCAGAATCAGGAAGCCTTTATGAAACACTATAATTATCAACAGCTGCTGAGAATTTTGTTCTATCAAAATTATCATTTTTGCAATTAAAACTATAACTATTTCCTTACTCCCTTCTTCAGAGGAATGTTATCACCTCATTTTGCTTTTGTACAAAATTACACACATTATAATTCATCAATGATTTACGGTAGAAATTTCTGCTCATCCAAACATTTTACACTGTATTAGTGCTGTATGACAATTTTCAGTTAAGTAACTGAATTTGTATGAGATAGTACTGTTCTGCTATAGTTACATAACAAAAAAAAATTATGATAGTTTAAAATATAAAGTTCTTCAACTTAATTGTCTCACTGTAAGTAAGTCATTCACAAGAGAATTCTTGCTGAATTTAAGCCTCAAACTTTGGCAAAAATCTCAAGAGAAACTGTTCTTCCTTCTAATAACTGCACTGCTTGGGACAAAGGAACATAAATGGGGACCAATATTTGCGAAAAATTACAGAGAAAAAAAACACATCAACTCATACTGCCTAAAACTTATATAAAAGAGATAAAAGCATCCCACAAAAAGAACCAACAAGGACTGAAAATCCACCTTGCAAAAATTATGGCAGATGATATTTTGGGAGAAAAAAAAGGTTTAATAATGACACAGTAACACCAGTAACTCTGACAGATAATACTTTGCAAAATCTGCTTTGCAAATTCCAAGGGCATATTTTCATCAGAGTTAACCAAAAGCTCTGTATACTTCCTTTTACTTATTAGCACCACCCCTTACCCTGTTTACTTTGCAATAACTTAAGCTAGAGTCAAGTGCAATGGCTGCAGTCTCCATTCAGATGAAGACTTCATCTGCTGCTGTCTTTTTCTTCAGTCTTATTTCAGAAAGCATTTATCTCCCCGAGGGTACACATTCCTATAAACTATGCTTTAAATTTCCTTCCTGTCAGACAAATCATCCTTTCTGCATTGTATATTCAAAGTCATAAGACTGGTAAGTGGATATTATTCAAAAAATGTTTGGAATTTCAGTGAGTAACTTTACTTGTACACAAATTGTCACAGCAGGTAATGTGCTTATCGTATTGGGTCCGTATTTGTGATGGCCTGACACAGTGGAGGCTTGAGAAGAGAACAGAGCTAGTTGTATACCAAAATATTTTCCAAGATGAACAACAAAAGTATTAACAATTTGCTTTACTGAGAAAACATGCTTTGATGTGTCTATTGCAATGCCACTGAGGAAACAGGTGTCATACAGGAATGGCAGATCCACAAGGAGCTCCATAGCCAAAACAAACACTGACATATCCATTGGAAACCATTTGTTACACCATGATGGGGGGAACAGGAAGTCAGACATTTTCAAATTCCTCAATGTTAGTAAACAACATGCAAACTTTAGGAACACCAATACAGTAAATGTTGTATTTTGATTTTGAGCAGTGGGTTGCTCTTACTACTTGATAAGTGCAGATGCTAGGGTTTTTTTTAGCTACCATGAAAATTTCGCTATATTGCCAAAATGACTCTCTGTATATATCAAATTTACATGTTTGTGTATACTGAAGCACCAGTTAAACGGTAGGATCTTTAAGAGGTTCCTATTAAAAATGTGCAGAATGTGTCTAAAATTTCGTCACTTTACAGAAGAACAAGAAATATGTATAGTTAATTTAAAACAAAAGCTTCAAGACGACAAAGTTAAGAGCTGCTATTACAGTAGAAATTTAGATTATCTGAATTCTCCCACTAGAATTTTTTTAAACCGTCTTTTAGAATCACCTTGGCTGTTTACAAGCTTTTGACATTAAAAGAAACGAGGGGAATTCCAGGAGCTGTAGGCACTAGTTTTGTTATTGTTGTTGTATGAAATTGTGTTCAGCTCTCATTGAAAAGCTAACGTATACTATATCCCCCCCTGGGGTTTGTTGACATCTTTCTCAGTGAAAAAATACACAAAGCATTCTGAGGCAGGGCTTGGAATGCCAGAACAAGAACAAAGTGCACTATACACACACCAGTGATAATAAAGTAAGTTGAATAAAGGAACAAGATGCAGACAAGTAAATGATAAGATTTCACGCCGCCTTTCTGATACTCCCTGGGCTAAAGGAGACTATAATGGTTACCATCTTATGAACCCTTAAACATAGAGTACGGCTCAAATAATTCCACTCTCAGTGGCAGCACGTGGGAACATATGCTAACCTCATTCACAGTGAAAGAAAACAAAGTCCAGATGGACTTGGTTTATTTTCACCAAGTCCTCAAGATGAACAGAGTCTCAGCAAAGAAATGTTTCTGTTCCTTACAGTCTTTTCTTTAAAGATAATGACTTTAATTACTGCTGTGGCTGCTCCATAGCAGCCTATGGTGAATTTCAGAGCATGGACATTATGTTCATGCTTTTGAAAAGAAACATCATACGAATCAGTATTATTTTATTTATTGATTTTTTTAACACCTTAAGCCCATCCTTAAAGTATACAAAAATGCTTACAACTATTTGAGACAAGTGATGATCCTAAATACTATTTTACTGCAAAGTTCAATTTTTTAGGTTAGCAACTGCAAAACTTAGAATTTCATGAAGTGGTAGGTAATCTGATGACTACCTGTGAAATGTATATGCATATATATATATATGTATATATACATACATACATTTGAGCATTGATCCTTGAGTTAAGTCATATGGTGTCAGGTGATAATGGGTGTCAATGCAAAGATTGCTGAGTATGTCAAGTAGCATGGTATGTGGGCTTTAGGAATGCCTCTTCTGCCACAGCAAGCCTATGGACCTGCTCAACCATCTTATCAAACATCATGTTTGGTTATTTAAAATCTAAACTACTGTGTATTATAAAATTATAGTACCCATATATATATTTTTACCCAGAAAAACCCAAAGTCCAATCATATCAGCAGCCAGAAATCTGATATTTTCTATTTGCTTTCTTAACTTTGCACATCTAAAAATCTTTCAAAACAATTTATGTATATATACACATATATACACATAGCTTACTCTGAAAGCAATGCTTCCTGTTTATTTCCATGGAAACTACAAGAGATGCAAAGAACACAATAACAGTGTTTGGTAGAGCAAATTCTCAGCTAGAAAACACTATTTTTCAACATTAGCACTACCGTTTTCACCAGCAGTGTACAAAAGCCTGCATGCTTCACTTGCAAAAATCTGCACCAGTGGAGGCAACAGCCATTATGGCAGTTGGATAATGTTACCCACTCAGTCCATTTTTTATTGACTCCAACAGATGGAAGTCAGAAAACATCAATAGAGAGGGTGTGGTAGGACAGTCTAGTCGAGATTAGTGATGTGCTCTGTGGTCTTCAAACTGATATGGCTCCTGACATTCTCATGCTTCTAGAGAAAGCTTGTCTTCTTTTCTGGCCTGACTGTAAGCTTGAGCCTTCAGTTTTGTCAGAGTTGTGATGCAGTGGTCAGAATTGATAGTTTGTTAGGGTTCCAGGAAAAACAAAAGTTTTCTATCCCAAATCCAGAAGTTTCCTACCCCAAAGGACGGTGCGCATCCTTTTGTCCATTTTGCCCCTCTGCTGCCATCTGTTGCACAGCAACAAAATGTAATGGAATATTGGTGGGAAGATTCAACCTCTGCGGTCATACCACCACCATCTGCCTCTGACATTGTGGGACAACATAATAATATAGAAAGAATTAATTCTGGAGCAGCCATCGTAATATAACTTAATCCAACTATCTATTTATTGTATATATATGCATATATTTACAGTTTGCCAGGAGTAAGAATGGGTTTCAATTTTCTTTTGTATTAATTGCAGTATATTTTACAGACTTTAAACCATTTTCAAATTATACTGTATGATTTTCTCCATTTGGCTTGATTTCATTAAAGTGTACTGAAAATGTTGCCACAAAAGGGATTCTACCAGAAACTCATTTACAATCAGTTTTTGTTGTTGTTTCTTTTTCCCAAATTAATTTCTTGAGCTTTTTGAAAGTTAGTTTGATTACAAAATGTGTTCCATTACTTACAGTGTTTGAATGGATGAAAGGTAAAAAGATGAGCTGACAAAGTGGACTCAATATTAAAAGGGCTAAATTCAGTACTAAATACATAATTATACTAACAAGAAGAGTGGACTTGGATTTTTGAAAATAAAACTGTAGCATTTAATTCCCATTTACAATCTGGGAGATTTTGCAGCTTATGCTTTCAAGTAATTTCCTAAAATTACCTATCAATGAATGCTTCAATATGTAGCCCCTGGGAAGGGCTGATAGGGCCTCTGAAAAAGCTCTTCATCCTCTCTGAAGAGGCTACTGATCAAATAAATTGTTAACCTTAGTAGGTGCCCTAGTGATGGATATGCTAAAGATGGCAAAGGGGCTTGCAAAACTAGTTCTAGACCGTTGAGCAAGAGAAGGGAAAGGCAAAAAGGGAGGAACTGCTGTCTGGAAGCAAGGTCAATGCTAGATCATAAAGATCAAGAGGAAATTGTCTCCTCTAATGTGAAGAATAAAGAGTAGGTGAAGAATACCAAAGAGTGGTGTCTGATAGCACACAAAACATTTTAGCAGTGAAAAGATAAAGGAAGTTGGCTCCAGTGGAAGAATGTCCCATGATTCAGATAAAAAAAGACATGTAAATCCTAAAATATTTGACTGGTCATGATGTAAGCCTGAAGTTTCTTCCAAAACATCAGGAAACCGAAATGGTGAGTACAAGAATTTTTTTATTTTTTCCTGAACTGCTTTAAAAACTTTTGTCGTAAGTTCAATTTTTCTTGTCCTTAGTTAAATTTAAGAAAAACTCATTTATGAATCCTCACATAAATATTCTCTGGTATCCAGATGGGTCCACTTCACTCTAAACACTTCACTCACATCAGATGAATTGGGTCATAAAGATAAGGGCCTTGTTAAATTGTCTGAGATAACCCACCTGAAAGTGACCAAACACTTTAATAAAAAAAAACATTCAAAAAGTTCATGCAGCTGAAGGGATATCACACACAGAAGTGTCTGTGGCCAAAGACTATGGCAGATCCAAGACATTATGGGGCTAGTTTTGCAAGATGTTTCTGTGGCAGAATACTCATTATCCCAAGAAGTCGATGACACCAAAAAGACACCGCAAAGTATATGTTGTCTTCAACTCATGGAAAGTCAAACTGAGTCAACATTCAAATTAACCTAATGTTTCTTTATTTCACATATCCAAACATCTTTGCAGCTTGGGATGTTTTCAACACATGAGCAATGTAGATGACTTTATAGATTGAAAAGGACAAGTTTAATTCTGACTGTACATGGCAGAACCTGAATGGATAAAACAGTGATAAATAACTGAAGGCATACTTCCTTCTGCCATGAAAACAACTCTGTGATGTTTGTTTAGAGAAATATACATGAATAGAACTCTTACATGGCATGCTCACATTCTATTTGTCACTTCTGACTTTAAAAGAACTCTTGTAGGCACCAAGATTTGTAATATGTTGATGCACATTTATGCAATCTGCAGAAATGTCTTTCTGTAGATATTATTTATAATGATGGGATAGACAATATATTTTATTGATCTTTAGATGCAGTTGATACAAGTTAATCCAGTAATAAGGTGTATGACAGTCTATTTTTTTAGCTATAGATATGAATTACACGATACACAGAGCACGAACTACCATATATGCATTTATATACTAAATATGGGCCTGTCATGCACAAACACTTTCATGAAAAGAAATATGCTCAATATATACTCAAACTTTTGGAAGCGCTATTGAAGTTTTCCATGCTACTTCGTTCAACCAAGACAAATTCAATTCAGCATACCCACAGCAAGGTGCCTTCTCTTACTTATGTTGGCCCCCATCTCACTGAATGCATGACAGTACTCCAGCTTTCCAGTCATAGAAAGCACTGAGGCTTTGCAGACACTTTCACATGCTTTCCCTGCTTCTGAAATTCATAATCGCCTCTTGGACACCTAGACTTCCACAAAAAGTGCCATGGAAGAGTTTAACTCCTAACAGGATTTGTTGAAACTGCAAGGTCAGGAAAAACTTACATAAAATAGGCAGAAGCATAAAGAAAAGGGCAGGACTTAAGTATTTACTGTTAGTACTGTTAGATGTCCACCGCATAACACATTGTAGTATTAATTAGAATGACAATCAAGAGCCTGATCCCCTTCTCCCTTCAACACAATTCTTTGTATTTGAGTTATGTAAGTAATTTGTGCAAACTGAGACAAAATGGAATGGTGTCAAAAGGAAACACTGAGAGAATTTAGAAAAGAAAAATTCAGTTTAGAAAAAAAATTGTCAGAATTTCCCTCACAAATACATATTGAGGCCACCAGAGCGGGTATCTCAGAGGTGTGTTCAGGTCATTAGGGAACCTGACTGCACCTTGTGTGCTCTGGACAGTACTGCTGAATATGAATTCATAGCTCAGAAAGATGAAAGGCTGTTTTTTTCTTAATTGTGGAAGAGTGTGAGGGAGTTTTATAACCAGAATTTTCCACTCTGGTGTGAGACATAATGATAGCACAAGTGACTGGAAAATTCTGTCAATCAAAATGTTACTAGTGTGGGTTTTAATAATAATAATTTAATGAATATCAGAAGATTTAATGCTAGTCTTAGGTGATTACAATGAGATCTAAGTATCAAAGCATCTGTCATAAATCTAACCCTTATTACTTACTATTGTTCAGTATCTGTCTATTCTATGTCTTCTGTCCTATGTATGATACTACCATTTGCAAAAGATGGCTTTAATTTTAATTTAATTAAAATTTAATTAATTTTATTTTAATTTAAAAGTAATTAATTAATGAAATTAATTTTTTACTATGCCTTCTATCACTAGATATTCAACTGTTTCATAAACTGACACATTACTTAATTTATCTTCTCATTCTCTCCTAGGGACAGAAGGGTCCAAAACTCAAAAAGAGTTAAGCCAAACTATTCATTCATTTTAGCTCCCAGTCCAGTTAACTGAACTGATATCTATAGAGATGTCCAAAGCATGATATCCCTAAGCTTCCTCTGCTCAGCTCTTGTGCAAAACATATTACAGGGTATGGAATTATAAAATGAGGAACATGCAGTGAGTAACCACTTCTGTAAGCTGCGGTTAACGTGACTTGCCCAGAATCACATCGAAATTTTGTGGCAGGAGTAAGGAATAGCATCCATGCTATTAGGATGGTTATCCCTTAATCATACATTACCCATCTGTAATTCATCTCTCTATTTACTATTCCCTTTTTAATTACTAAAATGAAAGGTACAAAAGACAATTAAATAGATGTGCTATAAGGTCTGCGCATGCTTCATGAAGTCTTTTCCTTTGAAAGTGATTGAGGTGGAGCTCAGCTCGTCTCACTTTAGCTATGTAAAATGTAGATGTGTAGTCAAAGACAATTTTCTGACCTTCCTCTTTAATCAGCAGCATAAGATAGGCACCTCCACAGGGGTGATTAATCCTGTACTAAAATAGATGTCTGAATGAATTGCCCTCTGGAAGTGTATACATCTAAAATATACATTAACTACAAAGAGTGCTGAGATTAATAGATGCGTAAATGTTCAATGGCTAAAGTTGACTAAGTTGAAATTCACCTTTTTGCTTTACTGTGCACTTGAATCTAATGGACAGTCTGAGTGTCAGTAACCAGTACTGTGACCATCCACATGCATGCAGTGACACGCTTGCACTTCCAAAAATAACTACATCTTTGTCTGATACATGCAATGGCCTTTGTGAGTAAACAAATGTGTTTAGTTATCTACCAAGACCTTAAAGCACTAAAACTCTAGGCAAGTGCAAGAAAGTCCATAGCAAATCTAAATTTTTTGTTAGGAGACTGGATATGTTAAAACAGGATACTGACAGCAAAGTGGCCCTGAGAGATACAGACAATAATCAAGTTGAACAAGTACACTTAGTGCTTTAGCAGTCAGTACAGAAGAAGTCTGTCAACAGGTAATGTCCAAGTGAAAAAACATTTTAGCAAACCAATTTGCTGATTATAAAGCCAACAAAAACAAGAGCAGCTGAAAATTTCACTGACACTAACAGACTAACCCAATCCAGCTAGATACAGCACAGTTTTTTTTTTTTTAATTCCTGTATTCTGAACTGATCCATATTCTCTCAGGCACAGCTTATTTTTCAATGTGGCAAACTCCTGACTATCCATTGGATGGACCATGATATGATTCTTCATTTATAAATTTCACTAAGTCAGACTTTGCTCAGTAATCTGAATCTGAATTTGATACCTTCCTATGGCAAATTAGGCACAATATATGCTATCAAAACAGTGCCCTGACTTTTTCTCTTAAGTTTTTTGTCATATAAAGTGTTTTAACAATGGAAACCAACTTCAATGAGACTTAATGTTATTTTGAATTTGGAAAAGGTTGGGGAAAACAAGGTAACATGAACGAAGAAGTCTTTGAACACAGAGTAAATTGCAGGGTCAAGACAAAAGAACAGATTGCCTTAAAAATTAGTAGTCTTCACTCAACCACATGATTCCATTGATGTCATGCATCCTTACAAGTTAAATTAAGGTAAACATATCTGACCAAAACAAAATTTTTGCAATATATTATTATTACACTTTTATAAACCTGATTTAGCCCCTGAATGTTATGCATTTCCATTTTTAATCTAAGCCTTATTACTTTTGTATTATTAAAATGAGAGCAAAATAAATATCTTGTCTGGAGAGATGATTTTTTTCCAGTATAATAGGAAATTCCTAACTCAAAATTCCCTATATTAAGTGGAGAATAAAGAAAACAGATTAACCAAACTGACACAATCTACCTTCAAAAAAGAAAGCTGGTATTTATGCATTTCCTTTATAGCAAATACCTCTGTATAATCTGTACAATATAATAATTATTATCTTCCTCCTATCACTTCTAAGCAGCTAACAAAAGTAGAATAAAAAAGTGAAGAAAAAAAAAATACTAGGAAAATGAGATTTACATCACCTGCAGGTTTACAACATGGATCGATAGCCTGGCTTCTTACTTCTAACACTAATACACAAAAAATGAGATGGTTCAATCTGACAGATGTAAACATGCTCAGGCAGAAAAATGAGTGAAAAACTTAGTGAAATAGAAACATATCTTTATATAATAGGCATTTGAGAGATCTGCCAAACTTTCTGTGGAAAAATTTCTTTCAGTTGCAGTATCTTTTCTTTCTCTCTTCATGCGATCAAGCTTTAAGTTTTGTAGCTATAAAAGAATGATTACATGACAACTTTGTTATCATTACTACTGAAGACCTTCCATTCTTAGTTTTGGTTTCAAAGGTTATTTGCTTTTTCTTCACCCCACAAAACCACATCACTCCCCACAGGACATATTAATATTATGAAAAATTTTAGACCCTTAAAAATTCCTAAGTGAGTCATGAAACGTGAAATGAAATCTAACTAATCCACTATGCATTCTTATTTCTTTGTGTGACAGACAGGTCTAGTGGACTGTACAAGGATTAGAAATAAGGAACTCCCAGATTTTATTCATACCTCTCCCACTGCCTTGCTTTAATACCCTGCATTTCCACAGAATTTTTCACTGTCTAGTCATGTCCTACATATTCTCCTGAGGCACGCAAGCATTAGGTCCTAAATTACAGCTGAGGAAAACTAGGTATGCTTATCAGTTGTCTGAGGTCATAAACAAGCTTGTATCATTATAGCTATTACAACACGTGCTCCTTAAGTGCATTTCTGGATAGGCCAAGACAGGAAAAGGTGACCAGTGAGTAATTTTGGTAATTCCTTGAGGTGAGATCCAGAAAAGTGCTCAGTACTTTTAAAAACGAATTGTATTTATAGTAAGAGTCTCCAAAATCTGCAACATTCTCAATTAAAAACTAGTTTTTGGCTTTTATATGTATGTGTAACATACATGCATGAGAAATCATGTATGAAAATTTCTCATTTCTTATTGCAAGAATTTGGGAGTTCCATGGAAAATGTACAGTCCTGGAGGTAAAAAGCCATCACCATCATTTGTATGCCAACTATCCTACACCCAATTCTATGTAATTTTTGTTAATGAGACATAGGCATGAAATAGATGATGCAAAGTAGATCAGACACAAATTGATCTGACAGAAACTTTCAGAGAATTCAGCATGATAATTGCCTGTAAAATGCCATCTTACCTACCCGAGAATTACAATGAACTGCAGTTGTTTATTATCTGAGGAGGATGATTCTGATATTTGTTTAACAAATAAACTTAGCCAAATATTTTTCCTTTTAATTTCATTTTGTTGGTCATTCTTTCCTTCTGTTCATCATCCTGAACCCATTTTACTTTGTTGTGCTCTATGTGATACTTGTGGAACTGCTAGCACGATAACACTGGGGAAGAAGACAGAAAGTCAGTCTGTAGAGTAACATAACATGTAAGAGAAATAGTATAAGTGCTGATAGCTCAGTCATCTATGTACACAAATGGGTACCAACATGTCCAAAGTTCATTCTAATATTTCGTTTGATGTGTGTGTGGTCTTAAGTAAAATATGTATCTTGCACCATATTTTTATTACCATTATTTTTTACCTATGTATTAAATACAGAAATTGGAGGAACTAACTCACATTTGTACATCATTTGTTATATTAAAACTTACAAATTATAATATTCTATTACGTGACTATCACTGACTTTTAATAGATATAAGAATATTAAAAAGTAATTTCCCATCTCTAGAAACATATTTCTCTACTGAAATCACCACATTTATCAAATTAGTCTTTTTCTTGCATGGCAAATACTCATTTTTCATTAGTAAAATATGAAATTACCACTGCCTAGAAAGATTTTCTTCTGTATTACTAAAAACATGTTTCTTTGTCTGAAGTGTGCCTTCTCAGCCCATACATTGTATGTGTGTGCTTTCTCAGACTGCACATAGTATTAGTGTTTCAAATTAGCTCCAACTTAACCTATATAAAGCTCTTTCCTTAGATGGTGTAGTATTACATACTTCTATTAGTCATTTTATTTACTCCACTGGTATGAAATTGCTGTCTGCCCTCCTGGAATAGTAGATAATTAACTCTTCAGAAATAAGATTAGTCTTTTGCTAGACAAAAAGCTTTTCCTGAAAGTGAACAAAAATATGTATGAATATCACTAGAAAATGTATGCAATCATTTTGACCCCTGAGACAAAGCTGACAAGCCAGAGGTAAAAAAGTAATTATAATATATGAACTCTGGCTAAAAAAATAATTTGTTTGATGGCTCACTAATACATTTCTTTCTTAAGTAAAAGTAAAAACAAGGAGAAGCTTATTTTCCATCACTACCAAGCAAGCACCATCTTTTCAAGCTTAAAATTTAAAACGGATAACGCAATTGATTCTAAATAAGCCTTTATATGCTCATCCTACTGTCCCCCTTTCCCTTCCCCCTCACTCAAACATACATACCAAATGTCCAGTAGTTTTGGATCAAAAAGCACATTTATAGCTTCACGTGGACTTTTCTGGAGAAATGCTCATCCAAGAAGTTAAGTATTAGACACCTCACATGGTACAGTAAGACTTACAGTGTGGGTCACAAACAGTTCATTCAGATAAGTAGTTGATCTCCAATATCATGTTCTGTCCAAGCCAAAATGCTGACCAAAACCAGTTTTTCTTCATCAAGTCTTAGACAAATGTACAGCAGAGTACTGAAGTGTAAAGCAATAGAAAGGTTCAGAATAATACCGCACTAACTAGGTATGATGCAAAATTACTGGAGGGAGGGAGGAAGGGAGGGAACATGGTAATGGTAGGTCAGTACCCCATAGATGAAGTCTCTAATCTAATTCATTGTCTTACATTGCAATAGAAATCCTCAGGGAACAATTGAATGTTACTCTCGCTGGGGAGGGGCCTCTGACTTTCAGGACAGGAGGAATTCTATCTATATCTATATGAATGAATGGATACATATGGTCATTCTTTCTACATCTGAATCACAGATTAGATGGTTAAAGAGAGGAAAACAAAAAAAGTAGACAAAGTAAATGATTGCCTACTAAACAGAAACACTATGCTAACGGCTGTGGAAACGAGACCTTGATGGCAAAAGGTGAAAAAAAAAAATCAGGAAGGAACCACAAAAGCAATAAATACATTTAAGTAATAATAGATTTATAATACAATTGTTTCATCATCAAACAGTACTGTGGGTTCAGATGCATTGTATGTCAACAGAGCATATTAATAGTTGTGGTAAACTCAGGATCAGCCTGAATTATGCTGGCAGAAGTGTTTCTCAAGCCACCTGTGCCTAACAGAATAGCCCTGCATCATCTAGGACATCCATACAAAGAAGAAAGACTCTCTGTGTGCTCTCCCTTTTGGATGTCTACTACCCTGGTCAACAGCTTGCATGGAGTAGGGCTTCAGCAAGTTTGAGTAAGATCTATGTGAAAAACTCAATGAAGTGGTATAATAAAAGAAAAATAGCAATGGGGTCAGTTATTGTTATGAGATCATAGGGCAGGTAAGACAATGATAGATCCAGATATCCTTGAGAAGACGGATAAAGTTTGAAATATTTATATGACTGATGAATGTAAGACTGACCAAATCTAGCACCTGAGGATAAAGAAATCCTAATCCTAAGAAAATCCGTGGGGCACAGATTCATCTTCTACTTAGCAACCAGGAAACTGCATACAATGTGAAACACTGGTACATAAACACAGTACACTTTGTATTCATTGCTCATATTTGGATAGAGAGCTGTTTTGTCTCTGTGCAGTCTAATGTGTTAGTTCAATACCAGACCTTATCTGCAAAGAACTAATACTTTATGTACCTCAGTTTTTGGCTAAGCATTTCATCACATCACACACTTCCGAAGCATAGTGTCTTTAAGATATCTGCATAAAAAATTATCTTCTTGAGTTTATTCATGTTGCTGAAGTTTAGTCCTTCAGGAAACTGCCCCTTTTTCTTTATTGTCTTAGAGGATATGGTCTCTCCCTACTGAACAGAGTTGGAATTCATAGATGGGTGGGGCATGGCCTTGCTACCTTTTGGGTGTATTGTTCTCCAGGGGACAATGTCAACAAGTACATACACGCTCTAGGGACTATAATTATTCTTGATGTCATCGGAGATTGAAGAACAGTATAAAAACTCCTTGCAAGTCTTGGAAAAGATATCAAGATATCACCCTCTGGCCAAGAAAAGTATGCTAGGGTTACATTCCTAGTGGCTGCTCCTCTGAAATCAAATCAAATAAGGGCTGAATGGTAACCAAGGCCTTCTGTTGTCTCTTTACTGAGGTAGATTTCAGCACAAGAGAGTAACGCCCACAGATCTTCCAAATGCTAGAAGCAGTTCAATACAGGTTTTGTCTTCCTGAAATTTAATATCAGTTTCTTTCTTTAAAGACTTATGGCATCACAGCCAACATCCCCTTGCTTCCTGATGAAATTCCTCATACACACAGATAAAATTAGAGTAAACCTTTTTTTAAACTCTTTGAATTAGAGACTGACATTTTATGACCTGGATGTGAAGAGTCTACTGCAAAACAGAGTTCTGAACCTGTACTGGAACCTCTAGGCAACGCTGCAAGACAAGCACTAATTACAGAGGTGTCATCTTGTTATCTGAGCAAATGACTGCAACTCCTTCATTTTCCTTCTGGCTCTTGTTCCAACTACCTTTGCTGCCTTCACTAAGCCATTTAACTTAGCTTTATCTCCTCCTACTGCAAACAGAATTTGCTTCTCATTTGTTTATCTCCAGGTGCTATATTTGCATGTAATTAATGTTCATTACATACTTTTAGAGAAAATTCAAAGTGGAAGGAGGGGAGAGAGGATAGAGTTTGCTATTCTTGTATTCCCCCTTGGTAACTTTTCTCTTGCAACAGCTTTTTTGAAGACATTGACAAGCACCAGACCTATTAGTCAAAGCAGTGCATTAAATATGCATATATATGCCTATCTCTTTTCAATCCCCCTTTACAGGTAGGCAAACTAAGGCAAGGTCATGGGCCACAAATTCTGAGTCCCAGCTACTGCTTGATTTTAAGATCAATTGACTTCTTTTTCATGGTTTCAAATGAGTTGGTAAAGAGGCTATCAAATGAAAAAAAGAATTATTTCAGTATTTCTTCAGAATTATTTCAATAATCATACTACAAGATCCATTTACTAGTTGGATAAATAAAGTTTAATTCTCAAAAGTCAGTATCAGAAGTTAGCATTAAATACATCAAAATTTGAATATTTGAAAAGACAATAGCAAGTTTCAGAATTATGTATTTTACTTTTTTTCTTGATTTATTTCCCTCTTAACTTCCCACCACTGCCTCTTCTGCGGCCACAAGATTTTCAAAGTTTCAGCTCATTCTTATTGCCACAGCAACTGTTTGCTCATAAAGGCATTCATTTCTTTTATCGCCTTTTTTTTTTTTTTTTTTTTTTTTGGGGGGGGGGGGGGGGCAAAGGAAAATGGGAAATGAGAAGAAAATGCTAGATATTCTGTACTGTAATGGTTCCTTTGGTATTTGAATTTTTGTTGGCTCTTAAAAAATTTCGGATTATGAGTTTCTTTTCCTGAGGAATAGAATATCACATCATATCACATCAGCAAACGCAGTGAGATTGATGCAAATAGTCTAAAGATATTTCACAAGTCCAAAAGAGAAACAGATTCATTGTTTAACAGTGGGAAACTGTGCTTTGTGATTTAACACAGTTATTCAGGTAATAGATGTCACTGGAAAAACTTCTACTTAAATGGCAATAAATTTATAGCTCTATGTAAAAGCAATTTCATGTAGAAGTTCAAGTAGATCTTTCTGAAATATATGAACATTGAATAGTCGTATAAAAAGTATTTCTGCTCCTGAACTCCCAGCAAAATAAGATAAGAAGTAACACATGATATCAATAACTCCAAAACAGTGTCTTACTTTTGAAACCTCAGCTGTTTACAGTCTTTCTGATTTATACTACATACAATACTTGAATATTTTCACACAACCCCACTATGAGAATAACTTTCAGTTTATCAAATGGGAAATCTAAAAGCCAAAACCTGCCCTTGGAATAAAAAACAATGCATTCTGATGCCACTTTTTAAGGCCAGATCACATTCCCTCGGGAAAAGATTTTCCCTTGCCGACCCCTAAACAAGAGCCAAATTTTAGTGGAGAACACCAGTCAAACCAGGAAGAGATTAAAAATGATTTTTGAGTTTCTCACTGAGCCAAAGTGAAAAACAATTTCGCTGTTGTTCCTGTTCAACCTTAGCTAGGATGGGTTTAGCCACTCTAAATTCCACGGGGTTCAAAGTAGCATGTTCACTCCAAGCAAAGTTACTCTTAAAAACTTCAGTGGCATCCTTACACTTAAAATGATTACATAATTCCGCACGGGGCTATTTCTTTTTTTTTTTTTTTTCTTTCAATAGTTTGCGTGTGTGGCATGTGGAAGCATGCACAGAGGGGCAAAGTCCCTTGCAAAAAAAAAAAAAAAATTAAAAAATAAATAAAAAAAAAAAACTCCGCAGGAGCCAACCCAAGGACCACAACTGTCACCTGGCACATTTTTCTAAAGGAGAAAAAAAAAAAATGGAAAAAAGAAAGTTGTTCAAGTCCGGCCCAGTTTAAAGGTTAGCTAAAAAGCTCCCCCCTTGCCAACGCTGGAAGATCAAGCTCTCCTGCCTTCCAGAGTTAGAGCTAGAACATGGGTGAAGGGACGGGGCTGATCCTCAGCGGCTCTCCCCCCGCCTGGGGAAAGGCGATGCGGAGGGCCCGGCGCAACGCGGCTCGGCTCGGCTCTCCCGCAAGAAACTCAGAGAGTTTTTTTCCGGCACAGGCGAAAGGCTCCAGGTCTCCCCGACCTCCCGCCGCTCTCAGGACCCTCACTGGGGGTCGCCAGCGTCGCTTCTCAGACCCGGCCCAGCCTCACCTTGTTATCACGGGGGAACTTCAAATGTTCGTGCTGGCGTGGGTTCAAAGTCAGAAAAACTTACGTTCCCTTTGCTGAAAATGCTTTTCGGGACTCAAACGTGCCAGACCCGAGAGGAGAGAGACCGATGGGGGAGTGGGACGGAGCGCCCCTTCCCCCGCGCTCGCCACCCTGCTGCCTCCGGCCGGGCTCCCGGCCGCAGGTGAGCCCCGAAGTCACAGCTCCCGGCGCTGCGTGGGACCGGAGCAACACATCCGTCCCACAGAACTAAAAAACAAAAAAGCAAAAGAGCTCCATCCCGTATCCCCCTCCCTTTTCCTCCGTGCATGCAAGCTTTTTTACCTGTTTTTATGCCGAGTTTTTAATAAATTCCTTCCAAAGGGAGCCATGATCCCAGCGGCAGAAGCATAACATCAGCGATCCCCAAACAATTCGAGGGTGTTCCCTTCTCCCCTATATTTTTCCCTGAGCGCCTTCCAGCTTGTTAATAGTCACCGAGCGTAGCGATGAGCTGGAAGTTGTGCAATTTACTGCTAACTTTGAACTCCGGCTTGTTGCTGCTGCTGCACCTTTGGAGTCCTGCCCAGCTGCAGTCTTAAAGGAGGCGTTTTAGGAGCAGAAAAAGAAAAAAGGGGAGGGAGAAGGCGGGGGGGAAAGCGGGGGGGACAAGGGAACACGCACTTGCTGTTGTGATGTGAAGTTATGCACAGAGCTCTCTAAACTTTCAGCCTCATCGCCCCCGGGCACCAGCCAGCAAATGTGAGAGAAGGGGTTTTGCTCCGGTGGGGAACTCTGCAAAAACACACAACAAAAGGATTGAAAACTTTCCCCGGGAGGCTCCAGCCACTTCAGGTCAAGTCGTTCGGCTAAACACCAGCGTTAATGAAGGGCTGGCAACAGTTGCCACACCAGTTCTCAGTACATAATAACGTGCCTTTCAGATCAAGGAGCAGTACCTCTTTACAAGGTGTTGGACAAGTAATAGGAAGATGAAGGGATAAAGTTAGACCTATGTGGCCCCTCTGCTCTCCCTACATTTTGAAGTAAAGTATCTATATGCATGAAAAACTTTGCAAACCTTTTCGTGGCTAATGGGGCCTCCGATAACCTGGTAAGCGTGGCCTAGCAGAGAACAAGCAAGGCAGCAGCACGAAAGGTTCAGTTCGTACTTGAATGTTGAAGGTTCTTTCTTGTTATTATTTTGAGCTGGCTTTGCCAAAAGGGAAATTAATGCATGCTACAGTTCCTGTCTGCTGGAACCCTCTGGGAACGAGGGATTTGTAGTAAAGTTTCAGGAGGAAAACAACTTTTTTTTTTTTTTTTTGTTCTTTTTTCCCCTTCACTCCCTTTCTTCAATTTCATTTAGAGCAGAGCTCGGGAAGGAGGAACCATTGCACCGCAAAGGCTGATGCCGGTAGGTGAGAGGCCTGGAACAGGAAGCCCCCAGCACAGCGCATTCTAGTCCTCTACTTTGTACAGTTATTTTAGCAGGTACATATTAGATGTAAATTCTTATCTTTCTATCTGTATCATCTTTTATTTATTTATTTATTTATTCCTTTCAGTTTGCTTTTTTCTTCCACATATTATAGAGCAAATTCATTGTGTGGCTGACCAAATGTGCAACATAATAAGGTACTGAATTATTAACTGACGTGATGATGGTGGAGGGGTGGGGAAGAATGATTGGATAGTACTCGACCAGACTGAGGACTTATCTGAAGAAGGCCTTTTTTTTTCTTTTTTCCTTCTAAAATTCCCCTTTCCTCCCTCAGTCAAGATATTTAAGCAGACTGTAGAAAACAAAGCAAAGGCCTATTCCATTGGTTACCTATTACTAGCAGTGCTGGGAATGCCCCACATATTTTCAGTTCAGTCCCAAGTCTCTAAATTCTCTGAGCTGTGACTACAAAGAGAAGGACTCTTAAAAAGCCTTGTTTCAGTAATCATCCAAGTAACATAAAAATAAGGAAGCAGAAATTAAACTTTCAGATTTCTCATCTTGCTTCCAGGGCAGATTTTAAGTAGACTGCTTTTGGCATTATGAATATAAGCCCAAACACATTAAGCCTGTAGAAGTCTTTCCTTTTGTTTTCTCAGGTTGCATGTACCATGAAGAGGAGACTTTCTCATATAAAAAGGACAGGGAAATTTTTTCAGTCCCTAACAGAAGTTCAAGGCATACTTGGCATAAAAATCAAATCAGTGTAACATTTCCTGGTGAACAATTAATATTCAAATAAATATTTTTCTCAGCAGAGGTAAAATGAAATAGCTTTATCTGTAGAATAATATTCTTTTTTTTTCTTTTTTCTTTTTTTTTTCAAATTACAAAAAGAATTGAGAACCTGGCTATATATGTAGTTGTTTTTATTACTCTTGAATAGTCTTCTCACAATTTTAATTTATTGAAATATTAAAATACAATGTAAATTGTTCCTCTTCTACCAGAAGATGCAAAATACTTGAAAACTGAGTTTATCTAATGTGGGAACTGGCTCCCTTTATGCAAGTCAATTATAATGCTGCATTTATGTAGCTATGCAATGAATTGTAAGAGACTCCAGCACTAAGAAGCATACATTCTCCCCATAGCTGAGGGAGGAGAGGAAGTCACAATTAAGTTAACCAAATCCAGGAATAAAGAGAGCGCCTGTAAGATAAAGGAGAGAATCCTACGAACAAGGAACATTACTCTTTGAAAACAAAATAAAACAAAACCCAAACCTAAAACCAACAGTAAGAATAACAAAAAAAAAAAAAAAAAAAAAAACCCAAGACATTTAGTAAACCATAAATAAGTGAATACATACTATTTCACTTGGTATTCAATTAATCTATAGAACCTCAGACAAAAGTATCATAAAGAGCAAAAGAACTTACTGATTTTATACAAATACATGCACAAAAACATAAGAAAACGCAGTAGTAGGGAAATTAACTTCTGTTCTTCAGCACATAAACCAAATGATTGGAGCAGAGAGCAGACAAACTTGTCAGAGGGACAGGTTAATTTTGTAGGCAGTGTTGACACAACAGTTTAGTTAGCTGGCTCTTAAACTTCCAAAGCACCTCAGACGTTCCACATTTGTATGTACATGTCCTCAGTTTTCTTTAAACTGCAATTCTGATCTTCCAAGAACATTGGGCCAACATTCCAGACCAGGGCCCTTTCCAGCATGCCAGAGGGACACACAAAAAAACAAGAAAGCCACAGCTCCACAGCTCAGGTCTTGAGCACAGTTATCTCCTAATCATTCTCTTTTCATGTGAAAAGTAAAAGGCAAATAGCTGGTAACATCCCATTTTTAACCCGTGAGCTGCTCTGCTCAGCCAAATCATATAATATCTTCCCCGTAGGTGAAGTAAGGAATGAATGACAGCCAGTACAGCTTGCAGGTACAGGTTTTTTGTTGTCGGTGGTGGTTGTTGTTGTTTCTTTTTTTCTTTTGAGAACACTCCATAAAATGTTTATATAGTGAACTTAAAATCCTAAGAAAGCCCATCCTATCGCTGTTATTTAAAGGAAAAGAAAAGGAACTGTAGATATTAGAGTATTACTTGCCACCTAGATAGATAATGAACAATAATCTGGATGCAAATCTTTGGTACTTGATCAGAAAGCTTAAAGATAATAAACTTTTTGTTTTGTTTATTTTGTCATTTCCCAAAGCAGCTCATAGTAAGTATTTTAATCATTCCTTTGGAAAAAACACTGCAGCATAGATATGTGCAATCTAGTTTTAACCAGAAAGTGCAGGTATAATTTCAGGGAATGCAAAGAGCCAAATTAACTTTTTACATGCAACAAAGTACAGATGTGTTACTGCCCTCCCATTCCCATTCTTTCCTCATACCCACCATTTGGTTCCAGCACCTATCTCACATAGCCTCTGGGACCTCATCCAATCTCCTGGAAAGCTGAAGAAACTCACTCAAATTACGACCCAGCAACAAGAGTTTGCTCTGTCTGTTTTGGACTGATTGACGCTGTGAGTTGGCTTATCTCAGGATCAAACAAGATCAGTCAGACAGTATGATTTCCAAAGCTGATGAAGGGAGGAGTTGAATCAGAAGCAGGACAAAAAGAAGGAAAGAGATGGAGCAAAGTAAAAGAAGGAATCAAAAAGAAAGGAAAGAATGAGACCTCCCCCTTTGGCTATGTGGTAGGACAGCTCGGCAGCAGAGAGTGTTTTAGCATGAAATGACTTCATCTAACCTAATGTCTTGCTGGCCTAAAAAACCGGAGGTCTCTTTCCACTCCCATTGGGCAGACTGCTGACCCTTTCCTTGTGTCAGATCAGGTTGTCAACAAGCTTTGGGCTTACATCATTTTACTTTTCAAATGAATGGAAAACTGATTTGACATGGGAAAGTGAATAAACAGTTTTTTGCTGTGCTAACTAAAGTCACTTACTGAGGTGTCTGGCAGTTGTCAGTAATAGCACACAGGGAGACAAAAAGGATCAAGTTGACAAGAGATGTGGGAAGAGGATTTCCCATCTGAGCAAAGCTGAGCAGCTAGATTGGCTCAGCCACATTGTGAGGCTTGATTCTGACTGCAGCAGTGAGCACCTCCATGGAAGCAGCAAAACTCCCTTAGAAACTAAATAAATTACCCATTCCTTGTTTGAGATTACTATGCGTAGTCCGCTTGTAGTACTCTGACAGCCACATTTTACAACATCATAAATACTTCTGTCTGCTTTAAGTGCAGCCAAGTGTATGAATATGTGACACTAGACTAAATGGTCCAATAGGTTAAGAGGGAAAGCTCAGTGCTGGGATTCTAACTGTTTTAAATGCAGGAAACTGGGTGATGTATCCTCAGAGAGCTCATGGATTTATGCTTTTCAACTTACTTCAGAAAATTTGCAAGAGAGACTCAGAAGACTGATGATAAACTGACAGATAAAAGCCATACTGATGACCTCAGCTCAGTTGGTTAAAGAAATATAACAACTATTTAGGATGAAATCAGGAATGAAGATGAAAAGCTCATTATGATACTGTAAACATTCATTCTGAGCCTACAATTTCAATATAGCAAGTAACCCAACTGAAAAAGAACATAGTAGTATGAGGAAAAGGGGGACAGCTAATGGCAGTGAGAATTTTAAGACACAGATTAATATATGATCAGAAATCCATTAGCAATAACATTTTTCAAGTTTAAAAATCTGTGAATATCTGATTACTATGGAAAAAGTCTATATTATGGAGAAGAAAGTTAGAACAGTGATAACTTCTGGTGTAAATACAAGGGCCTGCAGAAATAATCAGACAGCAAAGTTAAAATATCTTAGTTGCTCCAAAACTAATGCCACCTATTTATTTCCACATAAACTACAACAGATATAAAGAGCACAATAACACTATCTGACAGAGCAAATTCTCAGTAACAAAACACTTTTTTTCAACAGTCATCAATATTAGCTATGTATTTTTGCCAGTGATAAACAAAAGCCTGCACCAATGGAGATGACTCACTGTATTACAGCTATTATGGTGGTGGCATTGCTATGAAATGTCACCACTTGCCGTGCAAAAAACCTTCAGCTCAAACAGGTAGAAGTCAGAAAGCACTAAGTCTGGACTATAGAGTGAGTGTTTTAGGGCAGTCCAGCAAAGACTGGCAATGTGTTCCATCATGTTCAGACTGGTATAGGTCCTGGAATTATTGAATTGTCAGTAAAAGATTATCTCCTCTGGCCTGACTCTGAGAATTTGAGCATTCAGCTTAGTCCATGTTGCAATGTAGTGGTTAGAGTTATGGTTTGTCTGGGTTCCAGGAAATCTACAAGGATCACTCCTTTCCTATCCCAAAAAACAGTGCACATCACTTTATTTGTTGAGGGCTGTATCTCGAGTTTTTCTTCAATGGGGAATTCACATGGACTCCACAGACTGCCATTTTCACTCCGGTTCATAGTGGTGACACCATATCCCACCACCACCAATGACATGATCCAAGAAACTGTCCCTTTCAGACTTGTGTGGGTTCAATAGGTTCTGCATATGATGTTCCTTCTGTTCCTGTGTGAGCATTCATGTCACCCACCTGATGCAAACTTTGTCACGTTTCAACATTGTCACCATTGTTTCCAATGCATGATATTCAGCTGTGTACACAGTTCCCTAGTCATAACTCACTGATTTGCATGGATGAGCTGATTGAGACGCTTTTCACGTCATGGTTTGACAGCTGTACATGGCCATCTGGAATGTGGTTTGACTTTAATGCTGCTATCACCACTGATGAAATGTACCACCTCCACCTCACTTTGCTCACATCCATGATTTGGTCTCCATCAATGTTCAACAAGTGTCAATGAATGTCAGTGAGTATCATTTTTTACCCATGGAGGAATTCGATTACATGCCTTTGCTTTATATGCACTTCCATGTCAGATGCCATTTTGTCAGACTGCCCCTCTGCTGCCATCTGTCACACTGAAACAAAATGTAACGGAATATTGGTGGAAAGGTTCAACTTCTGCTGTACCATCAACATCAGCTTCTGACATCATGCCAACATAATAAAGTAGGAGGCATTACTTTCAGAGCAGCCCTTGTAAATCTGTGCTCTGACTGCCAACTCTGCCACGGACAGAAATGAGTGAATTCAAAAAGCAACTAGGCAAAACTAAACAGCTACTGGAGGTCATATGAATCACAGTTTTCCTAAGTCTTTATTGCCTCTGTACATTTGTTTCCTAAACCTTTTTTTTTCTTTTTTTTTTTTTTTTCTTTTTTTTTTTCCCCACTATCCTGCATTCCCACTGCATTCCCAGTAAAGGCATACCCTTCACTGCAGGAAATCTTGTAGGTTACAATTTGCAAATTGGATCCAGCTGGTGCACCACACCAGCCACTGTGTCCTGTGTAGAGGACTTCTACGTAAGGATTATCCTTACTTTAATACAACAGTAAACAAAACAGACAGCTTGCCCCTCTGTAACTAGGTTTTTATTGATAATTTCAGATACAGAACTAGTTTTACAGTCTACAAGCTCCAAGTACTCCTAACCATAAACATCATTCGATCTCAAGGGAGAGAACCACTCCCCAGATGTGGATTCAAATTCTGTCTCTGCAGAACTTCCAGTCAACACGTTGTTCATCCAGCCCCAAATCTCTTTCTGTCCTTGCTTTCACTGGGTACTGAGCTGATGTCCTGTGACTTATTTTTTTTTCCGTTTACAATACTTACCATTATACATATATTTATAACTTTACCTATAACCCTATAACTTTTTAATGATAAGTTTCTACTCTTTCTCTAATGGTAAATGTCTCTCATTTAGGTACCTGAACAGTCTGCAATAAGAGCTGAAGGAAATTAACCAAACACTGAGGTATACTAATGAATAACCTATCTATTATAGGACTAGTAGATATAATATAATTAAACAAGTTAAATGTAGTGGATTAAACAAGTTTTTGGCTCCAAATGTACTTAAACTGCTGATTACCTGATTTAGGGAATAAAAAGACTATTTCATATTTGCCTTATTTTTACCTTAAAAATCTACCAGTGCAGGACGTGTATCAGGGATAGAATGTGACACCAGTAAGGCATTTGGTGTAGTAAACCAGTTTGTCTGTTAATGATTGGACATAACAAAACAATTGCTCCATTCCTTATGTTTTTTGTTTTGTTTTGTTTTGTTTTTCCTCCAGCAGCCTATTAGATCTTTTTTCTTCACCCTATAATTTTGATTAAAGTGTGTTAAGAGACATGAGTTAATTTTTCAGCTCTTCCAGAACTGCACAGTAATCATGGAAACATCAGATAGAGATAAGTGATCCATCTAATACCCTCCTTTACTTTTTTTTTTTTTAATCCTCTTATGAAATATATAATTACTTTTCACAGCAGTTCATATGGCATGCTACAATAGTGCTTTGTGGTTATATTCTTTGGGTAAGTGTCTGACTTGGTAGTAGCTCTGACTATTGTGGCATCCACATCTAATAAAGCAGTTTGGATGAAATACTGTGTCCCAAGTTGCTGTGTCTGGGTCACCAATAACTGACATAAAGCCTTAATCAGAAAACCTAAAATGGATCTGAGAACAGCTCCAGGAGCCCTAGCTGAGATTGTACCCATTACAAAACACATGTTGGAAATATACCAGGTTCACCAAGAACATTTCCTATTCCTGGAAGAGGTTTAGCAGTTGAGAAGACATATACATATAAAAATAATTTTCCTTATTTAAAAATATACCAAAAATAGTTTTACTGGGGGGGAAGGGGTGGGGAGTGGGAAGGGATATAGATACAATGTGGGGCTATAAACACATCTGAATAAATATTTTCTGAAATTCATTAAATTGCTGAGAGGTTATGGCCAGATCTGATTCCTCAGATAAATACATATCTTGGGTTAATATTTTATTTTTCATCTGATATTTCTAAAGTCTCTCACTCAATTGAGCTGGAGCAATTGGTTCATTATCCAAGTTAGGTGCATTATTTAACACTTCAAGAGTGAAATTCATTTTTAAGTAATTTTAAGTAATTAGCATTTAGAAAAACTGATCTTTGCAACTGAAAATGATTTTCAGAAACAAGTCTCTGTGTCCGTTGAACATCTTTTAGAGCCAAACATCTGAAATACATGCCCCCTGAAGGTGAATACCACTCTAATCATTAGAGAAGCGCTTATGTACTTTAATGCTAGTTCCTAAGATTCTGACAGTACCTGCTCTGATTAAGCCTATCACTTTTCAACTTTACATCAAAATCCTTGATATTGTTTTTCTGATGTACATTTCCAGCATGCCTGTTTTCATCTGCATGGAGATCCTCTCCAGATGTCAGCTCACATATGGGCCAGATATACAAGCTTTCCCTCTTTCAAGATACTAGCCATTCATGAAAAACGCACAGACCTTCTCTAAATGACAAAATACCTCCATCCCTGCAGCCTATTTTCATGCAGGACAATAACAAAGATTTACACCCCTCAATCCTGTATCATGTAGGGAAGGATGGAAAGTATCACACATAATTCCACAGTGGCAGAAAGCTGCTGTTTCACAGTCTTATTCTAGCATACTGACAGTTCATGAATTACGTTTAAAGGAAATTAGTGTACCATGAAGAATAAGAAAGCTTCTTAATAGATAACATACGAAAATTCTAGGCTAAAACAGCCTCTAAATCTTTCTCTCACTCCATTTCTTCTTTAAAAAAAAAGACAAAAAAAGAAAAAAAAGACTTTTCAGCAAGGTTGGAATCTGCATATGATGTAATACCTGGAAACAATTAAATTCACATTTTACATGCTTTTTTGAAGCTTCTGCATTGAAGCCAGTGGGAGTTTTTTCTGATCAAGGCCTTCTTACACAAATGAACAACTGCAAATGTGTTAGGAAAGACTGATCTCCAGAACAATGAATGATGAATGTTTCTCTCCTTTAGGAGAAAAGAACGAACCTCCTGAGACTGGCCAGTAATTCATATTCAAAAGAATTTGTTACCTTCATCCTAACTGTAAGGCAAATTTATTTGACAGAACATTGACTTAACATCAATCTGGTGTTAACTTCAGAATAAAGCAATGCAAATAGAACCAATTTAAGATATAGAAATGAAAAAACAAAACAAAACAAAACAAAGCAAAACCAAACCACCTCCCACCAATAAAAGCAAACAAACAAACATGCAAACAAAAACAATTTTTAAAAATATTGAACCTGCTGCCTTGAAGGGGCAATATATTTTATACTGTATTTTCTGATCCTTTGCCAATTTCAAATTTAATATTACATTTGAAACTGTTTATGTTCTTCAAACATTTGAGTCACAATTTTTTGACAGATTAAGCATTAGCTCCAATGAGGGGAAGAGGTCTCTAAGGAAATATTTAGGAAGATTTGACATATATGAATTTTATGACCTAAATTCAAAATAAGAGATAGTATTGGAGACCAGCTGATAACAAGAAGATTTTCAAAGGGTGCAAAGCCATGTGGGATGCATGCTTGAATCTGACAAACCAAAAAGAAGCACTGGGAAGAAACAGATAACATAGAAGAGAGATAAATATATATCAAGACATACATCTTCTGAATATGTCGCTTTGGGTTGGACTAGGGTAGGATTCCTTACAGTGAAGTAGACTTGCTTTCCTGTAAACAGTCACTGCTGTGTAACTATCCTGTGCCTCTTGGTCAAGGACTTATTTTCCCCAACTAATTGTTTAATTATTGTTTCAGCAAGAAAATTGCCATGGTCCCCGGGACCTCGACTCTAGAGGATAAAAAGAATGTACCCCTTAATTTCTGCCCCATCCTCCTGGTGGCCAGTATCCATATTACTGACAAGTAGTATATGAGGATTATATTTATGTAACAAAGAGGTATTGACACTTTCGACTTAGTATTGCCTCAGGTCCAAATCCTCAAAGTTGCTTATATTATTAACTCCCAATGATTTTAATGAGTAAGGTTACTTGTATTATTTAAAACTAGCTCCCTTACACTAGAAGGTATAGAATTAGAGTGAAGTTAGTCAATCCCTGACTATGACTATGATCGACCATGTAGGCCTGTGTAATGACATGAAATGCTATTCAAAATAGATCTAGTTGGATAGGTGCATAAATCTATGACTGGGGACTGATGTATAGTCAAATCTATGACCACGAAGGGTATGGTCTGGCAAGAATCTGCCACTGAAGCCTATATGCAAAGGTGCAATAAATGACAGAGAACAGCACTGTATTGTTACACGTGGCAAACAAGTACCCTCTCCTTTTATCTTGCGAAGAATAGAAATTGCTGTCAGAACCACTTGTGGAATCTGCCTCTAGTACAAAGCCTCTATGCAGTGATGATGCTGGTGCTTGCACACTGCAAGCATTTCCAAATACAGCTGCAAGCCCTATTCCACTAAAAGAAAATGTACAGGTTCACTCAGCACTGGCTTACCTGATAAAGTTAGAATTATATCTGAACTACCCATCATAAACTACCTCTAACATTTATTTCTGAGAAACTTCAGAAGTGATTTTTAGAGTAGTAAAGTTGGTTAGTACTATGTTATATTCTCTATTAAGGTAAATATGAACTGAACTTCTGAAAACCTACACAGAGGATAATTCTCTCTACTCACAGTGAACATCCTCCTGCCGCAGCTTTGGACTGCAAAGAGTCAAAACTATCTACACTTGTTGTACCTGTATAAGCCTGTCATAGATAACATGCCACACCTGTTAAGTTTAATTTCTTCGCTCCTTTTGCATACCCCTTAGCTCTATAGTGATGCTATCTAACATTATTCTTTCTTCATTAGGACCTCAAGTGTCTGTTCCCACAGCAGAGGGACCTCATTTCTCATCTGCATAACCAAATCTTTTCCCTTTGATGACTTCTGTGGAAACAGAGGCAGAGAGGCTCACTTGCAACAAGTTGCATTGCTCATAGAGGTACAGCCCTATAGAGTGAGACCATTGCAGCTGTGCTTGCTAACCCTAACAGTGAATACCAGTCTATCTCACCAGTTGCCAGTGAGTACAGCTGGAGTATTTGTTCATCCAGAGGAGGCTGGGAAAAAGGAGCAAAAAGAAAAGAAATTGAAGTTTGTTGTTTTGCCCTAAGTTTTTATTCCTGATTTTCAAAAATTTCAGTTTTACCTAAATCAACAATGTGAAATGTTGCAATGGACCACCAGGTACATTTAATACTCTTTAATCCTACTTTTAACGTTGTATTGTTAAAACATTTTCAGTTAGTGCCCAAAGAATTTCAGAAGTTGAAACGAAGAGTTGCAATCCAGGGCTCTCTGTTTAAATCAACAGTTCATATTCTTCTTCACCATGGGTACTTGAAATTTACAGATACAGACAAGCTAGAGTTTCAGCAATTGAGTCATGCTATTCATCATAGAATTAGGCATGTATGAAGGTGTCTGCAGGACTGGGGCTACGTCATGTAGTGATTAGAAAACAGTGGCCTCTGGGTCTCAATTAAACATGGCTCCAGCAGCACTAATCAATGCACAAGGGGTGTGGTCTGAAGCTGAGATCATGTCTGCAGTACAAGGGATGGCTGACATCACTGTGCTAAACTGAGGTGTGAGCACCCTATGCTAGCTGAATCCCCCAGTTTACCTACTGTTGAAAGTAGGGGAGAAAAAAGCTTGGAAATGGATGGCAATTGCACATATGGAACTACTATCATGACACCTGGTCAGGAGCAGGATGCTCTGCTCTTGATGATTTTGATAAGTAACTGGGGTAAAGGTTGCATCTCTTCAGCAGTCCCAGTGATAAGCCTTACCAACACAAACAAGGCTACAAGGCTGGTATAGCCTGCTGCAGATGATGCTTTTTTTTTCTTTTTTTTTTTTTCTTCTTTCCAGAGCAGCATATACTTACAGCTGCATACTAGTTTAGACACAGCTTTAGTTAATTAATGCTTGAAAAGCACTGAAATTGAAAGGTGTTATGCAAATGCAAAATATTCATCAGATGAAAAGCCTGAATGCATTTTTTTCAGAAAAATGTTTGTTTTGTTTTGTTTTGTTTTTGTGTGTTTGCAAGTGATTCATTGCTTGTGTTTGCTGTTGCAAAATATTCCTATTACCACCCTGTCTTTCTTTATTGGAATGTCTGCTTTTTGGTCTCCAAGGAATTTCTTAAATGCTATACATGCAAATTTCAGTTTACAGATGTGCAAATTACATAGATGCTTTTCATCTCTCATAGGCTGCATGTTGCAGAAAGGGTGTAGATTTGGAATCTGCATGCTGGCACAATACTGAAACCACAGCTCACTGTGGTTCTGAAGATATTTTGGTTGTAAAGATAATTAATACATCAAGAGCAATCCAATCTAACATTTTTTAAAATGATTTACACATAAATGGTGATACCAAGCACCTTGTATATGAATAATAAATTTAAGTAAAAATAGTTCTTTTACCCTGTTTAATGAAGTTTTCTGAAAAAGGAAGATAAGTAAAAATAATAAGCAAAAACAAGAAACACTTCTACATAACGAGGTCATGATTGTTTTTTTTCATGCTACAGCAGACTGCAGTCAGTCATGCTACAGTCAGTGACTCCTGAGGCTTCTTCTTATGAAAACTGAAAGGTTACTGATAGTTAGGAAACCTGTTACAGTCTCCTGGTGAGGAACCCGTATCATGCTAAATCGAAGGTATCAGCATGATCTCACTGATTTACAGCAATAATAACATGTTGCTTCTCTACTGTGCACAAAGGAAATATTCCTCTGCATTTTTAACACAAGGTAGTTTCGTGGCTGTATGATTTCTAAGTAACTAGTTAAATTGAAACTGTCTCTTGGGAACAAGGAAATAGTGCGATTATTTAAGAAATTTGTGAAGGTGGCCTAAGAGGCAAAATAGAATAATTTCAATAATTTCACAGTGCAGGGTCCAATTCCTGCCTACATTATGTAAGTGCAGTATAACAATGAATACTACATATATATTTGGTTGCCATGTTCAAGGGAAAACTGAGGAACAATTGTTGACAAAATCAAAATATTGTTGGAAAAAGGCAGTCACGCTTCTGAATTCAGATCAATTTCATTTCACTCTTTCAATTTAGCACAAAATTTTCAAGCAGAATCACCCTGATAAACAGGGAATCACACAAATACGCAGTCTTCAATAGAGTTACATCAGGCTGTTCACCCATGTCCATTGTATATATTACATGCTGAAAGTTGCATTAAAATATTCACGGTTCACTGGAGACAAATGAAAAATTGATTAAGTTGGCTATTTGGAGAAAATATGTAATCAAGAAATAACAAAGATGCAGTCTGGCCTGGGGATGCACTGCTGAGAGGTGAAAGTAAGCAGGAGGTGTCCAAAGCATAACTCCCATGACACACTGTGGTGGCACTTCTAAACTGCACTGCTCGCTAGTATGAAGATACCAGTAAAAGAAAAAAAATGGAAAGTAGGAGTAGGAGGGAAGATAGTTTTCTTCCAGCCTATTTTATCCAAAATAATTTTCCTAAACAATGCCCAAACATTTACACATACATATGACTGAAAGGTTCACAATTTGGCAGTTCATAATAGCTTTAACTGCACATACATACAGCTGCATACGTTCCATACTTGCTTTACAGTCATAAAGACAGAATCTATTTTGCCAGCAGAAGGATTAGGGAATCTCAATGTCTCAAAAATGTAATGCCTATGTTTAAAATTAAAAAAAAAAATAAAAGAAAAAATGAGACTTTAGATCATTCTATTGAGATGATAACACCTAAAATATTCTGTGATTGGAGAACTGTGGGCCTTTGGGGTACTAAGATGTTGTTGCTATTTGAAGTGTCAAAGTATCACGAATAAAAACCTTGCCAGACATGTAGTCCTCAGATGCAGAGGCTGCACAAGAGTGCCTCTTTCACTGCCTCTTTCACAGCTTCAGACACTGGAACTTTAAAACTTAAAGAAATTAGCCATTAGATGTATATAAATCTGTGCTGATTTGCAGCTCATTGCAAAATGTGTCGTAGATTTGCTGTGTATTAAAAAAAAAAATCTGATTCAGATGATTGCTTTTAGGGTTTTTTTTGTTTTTGTTTTTGTTTTTCCTACAACAGTAAATTTCAGTATCATTCCGTTGGATCTTCAGTGTTTCCTTAAAGTGCACAATCTCACAAATTTCAAATATCATATGACAGAATGCGTAAAGGAGATGGAGTTTAGAATGGAGGGGATGCTTAATTTTTTATTTACTTAGGAATGATCCAGTTTGTGAAATGTCTTCCCTTACTTCCGAGCTTTTTTATGATACTGTCATCAGCAGCACAGATGGTCTCCAGAGTCTTAAGACTTTCAGCATTTGAACACAGCGCTAAAATTTGAGCATCACTGTCCTGACTAAACTGAATGAAAAACCCTAGACATATTTTGTGACAAAGAAAGTGATGCTGCAGACTTAAACTACCTGAGAAACTCATCTGCACTGTCTACTTTATACTTCAGATGTTCTCTACTTTTCTGGAGCTGACATGACAGAAATTAATGTTTCCAGTTTTATATCAAGAAAATTAACTTAAACTGCTGGTAGCCAAACTGCTGCAGGGGCAAAGCAACCTAAATCAACTAAATTTGAATTTGATATGATGAACTAGCATCTTGAGCCAGTGCGCTGTTTAAAAACTTGTGAAATAATTCCTAGGTGAATGAATCTTGAATGATTCATCTTCCATCTCCTGAAGGTTTGGATACAACATTCCTCTTCCCCAAACAAAAACCACACATGAACACAAAAATCTCAGACAAATTAATAATTTAATATCAAAATACAAACAGCCTGAATTGGATCTCATTCTCACTGTGCTTATTTTTGTTTCTAAGGCATAAAACTGCTAACTGGAAATAATGACTACCATATTATAGTTTCCACTATTTCCTATGGCAGAGTGGTTCTCTCCTTTCTGGTGCGTATAGTTTTTGTGTTAGGTGTCATCCACATGTAGAGATGGTATTTTTTTTTTGTTCCAGTGATGAAGTAAAGATATCTGTTCTTTAATGAATCTACCATTTGCCTAATAGTTTCACTATCTTCAGATGTCTCACAGTTGTGAATGGAGATGATTTGTGGGCCTGGATAGACTGTTTAAATCATGTTGAGGGCAAGCAGATAAAATGATTCCCAAGTGGACTAACGTTAATGAAGAGCTATACATGTTTTCTCTAGCTGAGAAATACTTAAGAAGAAAGAGGAATAGAAGGAGGTCTAAGAATTTGTTTTCCTTATAAAAGTTTTTCTGGGATAATCCTTTGCAAGAAAACAAGGCTCTTTCTCACCTTGCAGAAAACAAGGTGATTTAAGGCATTCATTTTTAAAAGGCTTGAAAGTACTAGCATGCAAGGAATAGAAGGAGCTACAGATGTAGAAAAGAGTTAGAAAAAGCAATCACAGGAACATCTGGGAAATAGAAGATAGTTTAGTTCTATTGGGAAAAAAAATGTAATTGTCCAAACTCAGTTATGCCTGATCCAGGGCATCTGAAGATAATGTGTGAAGAACATTCAACGTGATGAGAAAGCAAAGACTTTTAATACTGAAGTTTCTGCTTTTACATTTCTCTTGACAAAAACAAAACAAACAACAACAACAAAATAACAACTAAACAGGTGAAAACAGAACAATTATAAGAAATATTATGGCTCATAACATAACATACAGTCATTTCCTAAGATGCACGAATATTAGAATTCCAGGGTTATTATTTTTTATTTTAAAGCAATTAGGTGATTTTTTTAATGGCAGGAAAACTGGCAATTACTCTCTTCCTGAGGAAAAAAAAATAAAACGTCATTCCTATAAATTCCAGTTACATAAGAATATGGGCAATTACACTATTGAGGAAATCTGTGACAGAGAGTAGGCACTAGAAAATACCTATGAAATATGATTCTCATTCATAGAGCTGCCTGAACTGCAGAACACCCACAGAGCAAAATCAGCTGCAGATTGGTCTTTCTACATCACGGAAATAATAGAAAATGGGACTGGAGGGGAATATGAGTGGCCATCTAACCCCCATGCTAAGGCAGATGAGCTGTAGCTGAAACTTTCTGGCAGACTAGTATAGCCCACACAATGTGATAAATTTTTCCTTCCTTCCCTTCCCTTCCCTTCCCTTCCCTTCCCTTCCCTTCCCTTCCCTTCCCTTCCCTTCCCTTCCCTTCCCTTCCCTTCCCTTCCCTTCCCTTCCCTTCCCTTCCCTTCCCTTCCCTTCCCTTCCCTTCCCTTCCCTTCCCTTCCCTTCCCTTCCCTTCCCTTCCCTTCCCTTCCCTTCCCTTCCCTTCCCTTCCCTTCCCTTCCCTTCCCTTCCCTTCCCTTCCCTTCCCTTCCCTTCCCTTCCCTTCCCTTCCCTTCCCTTCCCTTCCCTTCCCTTCCCTTCCCTTCCCTTCCCTTCTTTTTTCCTTCTTTCTGTTTCCTTCTTAGTAAGGCAGAAAATGTGTTCCCACCAGTACACACAAACAGAGCTAATACCACTGGAATGCACTCAGCTGTATTTTTGCATGCATTTAAGCATCTACAACCCAAAATAGCTTACAAATTTAAATTTTATCCTGTTACAAAAGTTGATTCAGGGAAGAAGGAATTCAGTTAATTGAACTCTTCCCACCAGGTGTTCTCTGCAGCAGGGTTTTGAAATTTCTGCAGGTTTTCTGTTAATGAGGTATCTGTTTCATGGCACAGACAGGAATAGAAGGTAGACAAGGACAGAGGCACCCATCACCATTGAATTTCAAAGGAAACTTTCTATAGTGAAGAGAACATTAGTGCTAGCAGAATTCTACCAGAGTGCATTCCTGCTATATGTGGCATGTACATCCATCCTTAAATGCATTCACAGAGACCAAAATGTTCTGCAGCGTAATATCTCCATTCAACAGATGGAGCATTTCTCTGTATCTGAGACAAATCATGCTACGAGCAGCGCCGCGATGGAGGCTGATGCTAGTCTTCAGCTTCTCATTTGCACACTCCACGTTAAAGGTTAACCTGCCCTACCGTCTATTTCAGACAATTTCCGTGCCTTTTATTTTTTTTACGGCCGGTCTCTAGGAAGCAGAGGACAGACCGGGACAGTTAGTGGCAGCCCCCCTTCCCTCGCTGCCACTTCGCCCGTCCTGGGGCAGCGCCGTCTGCCCCTTGCTGTCTCCGCTTCGTCCCGCGGTGCCCCGCGGCTTTTGCGCTCGTGCGTTCCGGGCGCTGGCTGCAGAGTCCCCTCTTAGTGGGTTGTCTTACCGATGTCGTGAAATTCAAGCAGAACACCTACACCTTTGGATAAACGTCTTGACGGAGCGCTTACTCTCCTTGAAACAATAGCTGTTGTTTCTCTTTTCGGAAGGGGTAGTCTGGTTGTGGCGGACGTTAGCACTTCTTTGCACCTATGAAAAACCTTTATCAAGTGACTTTCCCGTTATCTCTCTCTCTCACACAGACTTCATTTGTTTCTATTATCCGTTGTCTCCTCCGTGTTTCCCCACGCTGCAGGGAAAACCAAACCAGACGACAAAGCACATCCCACGACGGCCGCACGAGGTGCTCGCGTCTCGGCGCAACCCGTGACCCGGCGCATCGCACGCGCAGGTGTCCGAGAAACTGCGGAAACTTTTTCTTTTCATAAATAATTATCATATCTGTAGATGGGAGCTTTTCGAGCTCAGCAGGCAGGTCGCTGCCGGGATACGAGCAGTCGGGCGCGTGGGTGGGAGTGGGGATGCTGCGCGCCCCGCTGCGCGCCCCGCGGGGCTCCGCGTGCGTCAGGCGGGAGGTGGCGTCAGCGGCGGAGGGTGCGGAGCGGCGGAGGGGGGCAGCGGGAGCGGGGGGGAAAGAAGGGGGGGGGGGGGGGGGGGCGAGGAAGGGGGGGGGCGAGGGGGAGGAGGGAGGGCTCTTCACCATGAGGCGATGGCGGCACCGCCGTGACATCACCCCGAGGCTTATATAGTTGGGGAAGGGTCCGGGTCCACCATCTGGTGCCTGCGGCCGCCCGCCAGTGTGTGTGCCGAGGCGCGGAGCGGCGGAGCTCTCTCTGTGTGTCTGTCTGTCTCTCTCTCCGTCTCTCCCCAGGATTTATGGACTTTACTTTCTAGAGAGTGGCGCGGCAAGGATGAGACCCCAGCTGGTGTGCGTGGTGCTGCTGGCCTTGGCCTCCTGCAGCCTGTGCTCAGGTAAGCTCCGCCGCGCCCTGCGCCCCGAGCCTCCGTGCGGTGGGCAGCACCACGCGGCCGGCAGCTCCCGCAACCTCGAGCGGGACCCAACGGGGCGGGGTGCGCTCGGTCTGACGCGGCTATGCTCTGCAGGTGCTCCCGGCTCGCACAGAGCGGGCTCTGTCCAGCATCACATTTTCCATCACTCCCGTAATTTACTCCCTATCTGCAAAACATTTCCCTCCGCAGCATCACTACCATGGTGTAACTGTAGAGTGGTCATTGAGGAACGTCGATGTAGGCTGTCCCATTAATTATGTTGCTACATTTGTGATATTTGAATCCCAGGTATTTCCAAGGTATCATAGATAGTGTGTTTTCTTCTTCCTTCCATCAAAGTCCAATCAGCATGACTATCTTTATATGTACTGTAGTCACTTTTTAGTAGCTGAAGTACAGTTTTAGGATTCTGGGGAAAAAAAAAAACAATCACTAGCAACTGCATTGAAATGACAAAAAATGCTTGTCACAAAGATACTGATCACACAATAGGATACTAGCTGAAAGTGCATTTCTGCTGTAAGATCAGTTGCTTTAGATACCTTAAAAATAGGGTCATACATGAAAATGCACTGCCAGCTTGTTTGGAGAGTGACAATAGCTAAGTGTGTGTTATTTAGATCATCAGTTTATGACCAAAAAAAAAAAAATATTGCAATTAAACAGGTGTACTGTGACAGATGTGTAGTAGAATAGTCTTCAAAATCCAATCTCACTAGTGTACAAATTACTGTTACTTGTAACTCCATTAAAATGTAAAGAGTAGCTTTACAAGTAGATTAATTTTTTAGCTTCAGTATCCAAGAGGATTCAGAATTCCTTGTTTTGGATGCAAGTTTCCGATATACATTCCCCCACAGAAGAAAAATGTAACACACTTAAACTTGTATTTTGTCATGGCTTAAGCATAATCTTTTTGTGTGCTTTACAGACCTGGTGTTCTTAGGGACAGGGCTAAAAGTTTATTATTTTCTCTGCATATGTATGTAGATTTTTAAGCAAAAACATGACTAACATTTTCTGTGAGACAATTTAAAATTCATAAACCACTGAAGTCAAAGATTCCAGTGGAAATTAAAATAGACTCGTATAAAAAAGAAGCAGAATTGTATGTGTAACTGACATGATGGTTCATTTGCTTGAAGATTTGGAATTATATTTAAATGAGAAATGTCACAGACAAGTTTGTGTTGAAAACCAAATGAATTTTTGCTAATGTGGACAAGTAAGTCATTAGGAAAATGATCAATTTTCTTTTGGAAATGTTTGCTCTCAGGGGAAAGTGTGTTTTAATAGAAGACAACTATTTCTGTAGAATGTAGATATACAGAAAGAAGCTGTATTTCCTATCAATAATAAGGTAAGCATACAAAAGACAGCAAAGTGTTTGGATTTTCCTCAGATTTGAACAATAATCTGTAATCAGATTGCTCTCTTGAGTGTTTGCTCTTTTTCTGCTTTTACCTGTCCTCTGTCTCTTTCACTCCTGAATTATCTGAATACGCTCCGTTTTCCTCCAGGCTTTGTTTCATTCTTCACTGTGCGAACAGCTTCCTAAGTAATATCCTCCAGATATTTTCTCATTAAAGATGTTTCTTAATATCCATCTATTCAGCAAGCTTTCCACTTCTGCATCTGTCTTCCAGCCTTGGTGGTGGGGAAACTATATTCTGTTCTACATAGCTTTTACAGGGTCCTAACCAGGTGTGAGTCATTTCATTGCCCCAGAATACAACAAATTGTGATGCTGTCTCACATGCACTATTCATCCCTTTGCAAGAGCTGTTAGTATCAGTAGTCAAAATTCAGGTGAACATGTGATGCCAGCAGAAAGGACTTCATCACTGGTGAAGCTATTGAGAAACTAGGTAATGATGAATACAGGTAGTGCTGAAAGGGCTGAAAGGCTTTAGCTATAGAGAAGTTGCTAGTGACATGCTGCAGTACTGACATCCAGTCTTTATCAATATTTTAAGTAAAAGCAGTTAGTGTAGCGTACTAGTAATGCAAAGCTGAACATCAGCATCACTGCAGAGAAAGACTGACATAAGGCACAGACATTTTTGGTGACTTTAATACAAATGGAAGCAGTACAACTGTGCAAAGTGATTGTTTAGTAAATAATATTCACTTCTATTAAAAACTCCTTTTATCAGAATCACAACTGGTAGAAATGTCTGAGGAGACAAAGAACTTGGGGATACTATTTTACCTTACTTGTATTAGAAGATGCTATGATTTTTCACATACGACAGAAGCAAAAGCCAAAAAATGTTCCAGAAAGCTACTTCCTTAGCAATTGATAAGCATAAAGGTGGTTAAAAACTGAGACTTCTGATCTCTCCTTTGCTGTACTGTACTGTACTCAGGCACAGAAGATGATCACTCTAATGACTCCGGGAATAGATGGCTGCTGTGTGAGAGCAGACTGGATTGGAGACAGAGACAGCCTAATAGATCTGAGCATAGCCCTTCAGCAAAGAAATGTTCACAGGGTTACCAGAGGAATGGCTTATCTCCAATAGACTGTAGTAGAATGACTTTGCATTAATTTGCCGGTCACCATTTAAAAACACCTTGAAGATCCAAGTTGAGAATGTTTGCAATTGCTCCCAAAAAAACAGCAGCTAAGTAAATGTTAGTTAGTAGAGGTGACAAGTAGTAATTAAGAAAATCAGTCTGATTTTGGATGAAGAAAATTGCACCATTTTTTGTACTGAAACAGCTGAAAATTAATGGGCCTGTCTACGAGCGAACAGTGAATTCATTCATTCATGTCAATAAGCTTGATCATGCTTTGAAATTTGATGGATATCCCTTTCAAAATAAATTTTTGGTACCAAAAACCTCCTTTTAGTCTCATTAGAACACAATGCTGTGAATCCACTTTTATTACTGTTTTGTTTTTTTTTCCCCAAAAAACCTCATTTATATATCTATATTTTGCTTGCTGAATTCAAATGTCCATGATTTATGATGAAATAATAAACATATGTTACTGGTTTATTCCCAGATTCAGAAGAGGAAATGAAAGCATTAGAAGCAGATTTATTGACCAATATGTATACATCAAAGGTAATTATTTTTCCTCTTTCAGCTAATGGTTAGAAAGCAAATGAATTCTCATTACAAACCTAAAAGTCTTCATACAAAGCAATAACCTATGGTCCAGGCCTGAAAGTTCAGTGCTAGACATCACTTTGGTGCAAGATTTTCTCATTTCAAAGGAAATTTAAAGGTGTTGATGTGACACACACAAAAAAGTGTTCCTCACGTGTAACATTGATACTTTCATTAAACTGTCAAAAATGTGTAGAGGGATAAATTTATAAGAGGAAATGTGTTTCCAATAAGATTATGCCTGCTGAAAGTTAAATTAACCTTTAGTCAAATCTCTAAGTGAGATTTTTATGTGGAAATTTTTTTCTATGTGCATATAAAATTGAGACAGTCATAAAGCAAAATCTGTTAATACATATGCTGATTTTGGTTTAGGAATTTCATTATAATGTTAGTATAAGAACATGGGACATGACTATGAAACTATTAATCTGGCAAATGACATTTCCTTGACAAGTAGCCAGACAATGAACGATAAACATGTTATTTAAAACAAGTAGACAAAAGTTCTGTTCCAAACTCATACTAATGTAGGTGAAGTAGCAAGTGTTGCACATATGTACTGAACAGGCTGACAGACATTTCCTCAGCACTGTTATTTTCCACAAGTGATCTAAGCCTAGTGTTTCTTCAGCAATATTTTGAAGAAAAAACTCTGAAACAAGATTCATAGGCTTAAAGTAGAATGATTTAACTCTTGGTGCTTGATTTCACTGGAAAATAAAACTACATTCTTCTGAAAATTTTCAAAAAAAAAAAAATAATTTCATAAGCCAATGGCTAGTTGTAAAAAAAAAGAAACAAAAAACCTGCCTGCAAGACTTATGTTTATACTGTATTTTCTTATATGTGAGCTTTTCCACAGTATCATTTGAATAAACCAGGATAAGAAATGAGGCTGGAAAATACATTGTTCTGATCTGGTCCAGCAGTTCTTAAGTTCCCACATTCTTTACTGGCATGGTAGATCACAAACAAACCTGCTTGCCACTGGTTTCTCTAAAGTAAAGAAAGATTTAATAGAGATTATTTCCCAGAGACAAATTTTAATGTTCTTTAAATAGTTCTTTCTCTGCCTGCCAAACCATAATACGCCCTGGGAGAAAACCCTGCAGCTATTCTATTGCTGCCACTGATTAGAGTGGAACTGTGACTGTAAATGCCACTTCCATCTTTTTTTCTCTTTTACTGTAGAGTGCAATTGAAGGTAACTAAAAATGCCCATATGAAGTGCACCTGTTGATAATACAAAGATGTTTGTTATATACTTTTACACATTGTTTTACGTCATGTAACTTAATTTTTAATGGCTTTATGGTATATATACTGCAAGTGACATGACACCTGAAGTTGACAGAAGCAATAGGTGATGGAGACATTTTAATTATAAGTGATAGAATTTTAAATCACTATTTTAAATTAGTTAGTATAAAATGTACTCTTTCTTGACAGTAAAGGCATAGTGGAACCACTTAAAAGGTGTATACTACTTCTACAAGAGATAGATCATTATTCCATTTGTTACTGAAATAATAAATTATTATTATTATTTTTTTGTTGGCCTCTGCTAGTTTTTAGTCTTCATTGGAATAGAACCATGTTTCTGATTTGAAAGACTAGTTTTAGGATGGTATGCATGATAACTGACTGTCTTTGTGCTTGAGATTAGTCTCTAGTTGAGAGCAATTACCATTAAATTGTATTAATCATCTTTAACACTGATTTGGTAATCATCAGCAAGGGAAATCCAGCCAATTAAAAAGACTCAGTGGTTCTCATCAATAAAGTGGAAGAAAAATAGAAGGAAAAAAATACGTTTATGAAAGCCCAGATCTAATGCAGTAAAATGCAGTAAAATCATTCATGTTTCTGGTATTTCACAGAAAAATTCTAGCTAAGTAAGTACTTGTGAAGTATGGCATCAAATCTATGCAATATTATGGAAATATGCTTTTTTTACCATATTCTTTTGACTTCACAGACTGTTGATAAATGTCTACTGGTCTTTTGCAAGATACTCTTTAAAGTCACCCATATGCTGAATATATCTCCATATTTAAAAAATTACATTCATGCTTTCATGAACTGCCTTCAACATTTAATATAGCTTATCACCTTTCCCTGCTCTTATGCCTCAACAAAGATGCAGGGATCAAGCAAGACCCTAAAAATTTTTACGTATCTTTCTTCTAAGATAAAGTCCAAGGAGCCTTTTGGAAAATTTAGTAAGATAACGTAATCTGAAGTATCACAAATATGCAAATGATTACCTGCTGACTGTCTTTTGCATCAGAAATATACATCTACTCACAGCTTCTTAAGTGCTAACATGAATCCACCATTTGCATGAAGACTGTCTTGAACTCAAACAAAACTGAAATGCTATTAGTTCAAGGGGAAAAAAAAAAAGAAGGAAAAAATGTTTATTTGAAGGAATCATTATTACTAGGATAGACATTTGAGATCCCTACATGCACAATTTTTAATGAAATCTTGAACCTTCTGAGCTTGAATGCCTGTTCCTAACTGTATATACCCAGAAAGTTTAGCCTTCGTATCAGGCAGATGAGGCTGCAGCTGTCTAAGAGTTTCTAACTTCCTGACTCAGTTATTGCATGCAAGTCCTTACATTTGTTAGCATTAGTATACATCACAGAAAACCTTAGGATGCAATTCATGTGCTTAAAGGAAGAAAATATTTTTGTTATCATTTCTACTGTTACGTTTTGAACAAAATTCAATTACTGTTCCGAAAAGGAACCATTGAAGCACCTATGTAGAGACAGTGCAGAAGTAATTCTGGGTCCCTTATGTGTTATTAATACTGCTGGAAAATAAGTGGTCTCCCTGTCTTATTCTGTGTAGAGGAAGTCATTAAACAAAACTAACGACAGTGAAATACACCAGAAAAGGCACTGTAACGAGCCCTCAGTTTTCTGCATTGTATCTCAGAAATTCTGTAAGCTATGTCAAGTGTTTTACCTAGTTGTTCAGTACCATGGATTTTGCTTGGTCCTGAATCTTTTTCACCTGCTTTCACTAGATAAAGGCAAGATTATTAAAAAAGGAGAACTGAATATTTGTATTTATTTTATTTTAATTAACATTTTGGGGGTATTCATTACAAAACAGAAACAGCAAAAATTATATTAAAATGTCCTGGAGCATCATTCAACCATAAATTGAAAGAAAAAAGCATGTATATTATCACTTGAGATTCTCTGTAGTTTTCACAGGAAAAGGTACTGTCTAAGAGGGAAATATTCCCAAGCTTGTTTCAGTTTCTTAGACAATTTTGAGTTCACTTTCAGTATTTAAAAAGGTATGGGAAACCATATATCTGAGTCATATTTCAGGAGCATGTTTAACAGTGGAAATACATATATCATATTCATTTCATGAATTCTTCATCATTAATAATTTTTAACTGTGATTCATATGGCAGTCTCTTTTGTTCCACCAGGTACCTCCCAGATTTTTTCAAGTTAATCTTCAAAACAGTTTATTCCTTCTTGGCAGATACAATTTCTTTGATCTCTCATGTAGGTGTTTTTCCAAAACATACGTTGAGCAACTGTAGTTGGTATTGCTTAGACATCTGTGGAAAATATTTCACATATTGAATTTCTACCTGAACATTTGTGTTACAGTCATCTGAAACTGTGTTTTCATGTTTTTTGTTTGTTTGTTTGTTTTGGTTTTGTTTGTTTATTTACTTTTTTAACATGCCCTCTTCAGTGATTTTCCATAACCTATAAAACAAAGCTGTGTGATTGTAATACTTGCTGTAATAGAGAAGTAGATTATAAGAAAGTAACATGCCTGCACTGTTCAGAAACTGGACATGATCTAGAGAGGTCCATGTTCAGTTAAAAAATTATTTCACTCTTGACTGAAGTTCTTAATGCGTCATGGTCTTATTCTGGGAGCTGGCAACAGTGTAAGTCAGAGGCATGCGTATCCAAGTGAAAATACTTTGAAGTGATGCATGTTATTAATGAGAATTAGACTCCCTTGACTAACAAAGTATGCTTGCATACAGCACTGTAAGATTTTTTCCCTAACCTCATAAGTAGCAGCCAAGACCAATTGCACATAATGGAGACTGCAATTTAGGTATTTTGCTAATATAGAGAGAAATGTTCCTTAAAAAAAGAAGACATACATCAAGGTTACATAGAATAATAACTTCAGATCAAAAAGATTCTAAAAGTTAAGCAGGAAAGCATAATACATTTCTCTAGTCCTTTTCTTTTCCAGTCATATCCATCAGCATAGTCTTGTTTTCAACTCTGAATTCTCACTTTCTCACACAGTACTGCTCCTGGATTTTATTCTTCATTGCAGTTTAGCTGGGGATGTTCTAGTTCATATTTCTTTCATATACAAGGAGAAAGAATTGTATTGGAAAAGCCTCCTCATTTGGCAAGAAAAGCTCTGTGTTTGCATTTCACAAATACTTTAAAACAGAGTAAAGATTTTGAAACTTCAGTGAACAGTTGCTTTTTGGCTAAATTAACTTTTGCTAATTAAATCAGGCATTCTGTACAGATGTCAATTTTGTTTTGAACCTGCCACAACTTTTTAAGTAATTAGACTGATGGGATGCCTGAGTGGAGAGCCCAGATGAGACAGCACATGAGCCCAAATTGAAAAATGTAGAACCTTCTGAATAAGGTTTGAGATTAGTTTCTTCTCAAAACAAAATACTGTTTGTTATCCAAGCCCTAATAGAAATCTAAGAACATAGCAGTTTTACTAAAAAGGCTAAATTACTCTCATTTTGAAATTCATGCATGTACTACTTGCATACTGAACTAATGATTACGGTAAGAAGGCAATTTCTTGTAACTACTGTTATTAGTGATGAGAGCTTTTCTTGTTTCTTCTTCACTTATCTACATTTTCTTTCTTTTAGTTTAAAAAATAGTTGCAAATATGCAGAAATCTTGCATATAATACCTCTTTGTTAGAAAATTTCCTTAAACAAACAACAGGTTGTGTGATTACTCAATGTTCACGTAGGTAAAAACTGCATCCACACACTTATTAAATGCTATTGGTGAGTAAGAGGCAATATCTGTACTAATGTAATGCCTGTATTTAACTTAACACACGCAGGACAAACAACAACATTTCAGTTCATAGGTAGAGCAGCATCCTAATATATGCCTCAAGGGCATTAATTGCCATTAATAAACAGGAATTTGCTATTTGACTTTTGATTGGAGATTGCTGTGTCACTGGTTCTACTTGAATGAAACTAATCTCTATATTCAGCACTAAGAGGGATACAATTTAGAAGAAATAATGACTAGGGTAATAAATAGATAATAACCAAGGAATTGGCAAAGACAACAGAGAAGGAAAACAGTGATTGAGATAGAAATTAGGTATTTCTAATGATAATTAAAAAAAACCTACTTCAATAACTGTCTTAAAATAGTGCCATTAAAAAGCAAAAATTCTTGTTATCATTTTCTAAAGGTTTTAAAAATCAAATTGCTCTGAAATAATGTAAACTATTGGATCAAATTATGGTGACATTTCTCTCTTTATTTCTGTCTTCCTGTAACATCTCTGAATTGTTCCATTATGGACCACCCAAAGACAGTTGATCTCATGAGGCATTTCAGTCTAGCCACCAAGTTCGTCTTTTGCACAACTCTGTTTCACCTATACTCCATCTTCATCCAAGCCCCTAGTCCTATTCACATCACTTAACACTCATGACTTTCCAATATCCAAAATCCCTGGGGCTTACAGATTCCATAACACTGGCTCCAGCTTCACCAGACAACTTGCCCTGAAGCAGGGACTCTGTTCCATTTCTTTAGGAATTTTGAAATGACTGCTATTTGTTCTGAACTGGGGAGGAGCATCTAGTTAACCACAGGCATCTAGCTTGGAATCTGGCACTGGAAATTTATCCACTGGGTCTGACTCACTGTCCTGATTTACACCTATGAATTTATATTATATTAATTTCCATTTGTGTTTTTGTTTGCACCTGTGCAGAATGACTATGAAATGCTACCTTTCTGGTTTGGTAACAGTTTATTTTTCCATCATGTATATCTACTTGGGGGGTAAAGAAGTGGGGAAACAGTCTTGGTGTTTTTAATAAAGGAGTTGTCCTAATTTCATGCTCTAATTATTGTCTTAAAGCTTGACAGATGAAAAGAACTTCAAACAAACAAGCTTCTTCCTTCCAAAATGTTTAAATGTCATACATTACCACTCAAAACAAAACAAAAGTTGCATTACATTACGTACCATGCGTTTGTATTTTCAGATGAACAGAGCAAAACTTTCTTACTGGAAAGTGACCCTGCTAAATGTCTGCAATCTTATCAACAACATGAACAACCAGGTGGGGGAAACAGTAGAGGTAGATGATGAGGATCTCATTTCTGGAAGACAGTTCCCTGCTGCTCTGGATGGCTTCAGCTTGGAAGCAATGCTGACAGTGTATCAACTCCAAAAAGTTTGCCACAGCAGAGCCTTTCAGCACTGGGAGGTAAAATGAAGCTTCACAAGTGCATGTTTCCATGACTGTTACACTTTCAAGCTCTGTTTGTCCTCACAATGGTCTTTTATACTTCAGATCCCAAGTGTTCCTCCAGATCTTAGGTGCTCTTGGCTTAAATCACCCCATCACATTGTCTAAACTATCCTATGTTTTTGCTATTTTCTAATATTTAATACTGATAATATACCACTTAGTGAAAGAGTTGTGACTTAATATAGTTTCTGAAGAGGTGAATATCTGTTTTGGATAAAGACACGTGAACAAATGTGAAATATCCTTAACTACATAATTTCTCCACTCTTTGTAACTATACCAAGGAATGAAATAAACATATGAAAATGAGCCAGAGCACAAAATTAATATGTGCTTAACAGACATGAAATTACTGCAGATTTATTCAAGCATAAGTAAATTTACATAGAGTTTCTGAAGGGCACTAAGACAAACAGGATTCAAAATACATACATGCCCATGTATACCTGTAATTTTACCAGGTACTCTGAACTTTTTATAATTGCTAAGAAACTAATAGCAAGGGAAATCCTGATTTTCTGTCCCTCCAAACCTTAGGGTTGCTACTCCTAAATAGTAATTGTTTTGTGATCCATCTGTGATATGTACCTTATTGTAACATTCACGTAAACACACTGGACAGAATCTACTCATGCTGTAAAAAAAACCCAACAAAACAAATATGTCTAAATATCAGTACCCGCTTTCCACTAAACCGAGATTCCTCAGTTATCACAGTTCATGGGCAATTTGACTGAGTCCTGATCCCCTTTTGCCTGCTGAAGCAGAGCTATGTGTTTGCTTAGGGTTCTCAGTCCACTGTACCATCTAGGATGACGCATGAAAAAGACTGCATCTTTGAGAACCAGAGTTTTCAGAGGATTCTTCACTGGTACATTTATTATTGAAAAGGATCTACCATGGAATCAATCACATGCCATAGCCTGGCTTAATCATGGCTCCTTATTTTATAGTTGTACCACCTTTTGTGGTGGTTGCAAAGCTCCACTTCTAATTATACTGCATGTGAAATTTAAAAAGGATGCTTCTGTATCAACCTAGGAGCATGGTTATCCAGTGCAAAATTTTCTGAGGCGCAACAGGGGGAGAAAGAATAGAGCTAGAGGGAGAAGAACTGAAGAAGACTTGAAATAAACACTTTATATAATGAAACAAGTTCTTGCGATCTTACTCATCCAGGATTGACTCCAAACTCTGTTGAAATCATGAGGTTTTTTCCATTTATATCAACAGGATTTAGATGAGCACTCATTTATTAAGTAATTAAGTGACTAACAGAATTTGATTGCTTAGGAAAATACTGAGGTGAGTCTAAAATGTTTCTAGCTTAATGCCTTTCAGCCTGGCCATGGAAGAGCATGGTAAAAGAACGGATGAAATCTTAACAGATAAAGCAAATATAAATCTGAAGAAAATACTTTAAAAACTATAAATAAAACTCAAATGCAGTTAAATAACATATTTTAATTGAAAAAATTGGTTTTCATGTACTTTATTTCCTTTCTTTTTACACATTTTGATTTTTAATGTAGAAATTCTGTGATAAAAATATTCCTCAAAATCTGAAATTAGCAAGGAGTGGGTGTTTTAGGAGGTTTTTAGGATAAATTAACCATTACTGAGTGACAGTGATAAGGAAACTTTAAGTCATATTTAGCTCCAGAGTGACACACCAGCTTTCTTATAGCTAAATCCAATGGTCTTACTAGTTTCAGTGGAATTTAAATATCACTTCTCTGTACCCTGATCTTCGGGAGATGTCTGAGTTTGGGGCAAATAGAACTCTTGTGGAATTTATGATTTTCAGTAGAAAGAAAAGCCATGATAATATCCTGTCTTTTCTTACATCCTACAGTTACTTCAGCAAGACGCTTTTGATCTAGAAAATTCAAGCCAAGAAAAGGAAATAATGAAAAGAAAAAATCCCTATATTCTGAAACGGCAACTACATGTGAACAAAGCTAGAAGACCATACATACTCAAGAGAAGTTCATATTACTGATGCAGCAGAGGAAAACAATGTGTATTTAGTTTATAGGTAACTGTGTGTTATAGTTATCTTATTTAACTTCAAAATCATACCTGTGTGAAAATATACTATGGAAGATCATCAAGAAGATAACATAACTGTGTCTTTTTTGCAATTGCTGTTACTTGATTGTGATTTTTTCCTACTTAAGATTAATTAGACCAATACATTTTCAAATAAATCTAGTTTCTAAGCATGACGTATTGTACACAATTGAGATTTCAACATCTTTCCAACAATATATCACTCTTTTCCTATTTTAGAAAGTACACTGTCATACACTGAGAAAATGGATACCATCCATAAATCTTACTGAAATTCTTAAAAATTTCTTACTGAAACACCTCAAACATGTATAGGCTTGCAAGTTTTTATATGATACAGTAGTCTGACCTGCCACAGCATTTTATATATTGTCTAGTTGAAATTATTAGGGATCAGATCTAAATAAAGAAGGCAATATGGTCCACTATTAAATGGTAAGTCCAAAATTCATATCTGAAATGGCCTGCTTGTAAGCGAATTTAAGTTCTTGATTCCTAATTTGTCTCTGAAGAGCCATAATTTAAGAAAATACAGTAATGAGACTTCAACAAAGTATGTGACTTAAAGCAAAGGCACATATACTTCAGAATTGCGGATATCAGTGGTTAAATAAGGAAAAGAGTTTAAATAATCAGTAAACTAATTTATGGTGTTTACCTTATACATGAGTGCTCAGGAAAAAAATAAAGACAAAAAATAAAACATGATTCATGCTTTTGTGGTGTTACTGGAAAATCAGTATACTATATATCCAGTTATATGAGAAATTTTGGAAAAATATTTGAAAGAGGACTTTAAGTAAGAACAACTTAAATTTACTATTGAAATTCATTTCCCTTTCTTTCCTCTACAAATTCATAATGTCAAACAAGTAGTTCCAGGAGTTAATAATAGTCTCGGAATTCCACAGACACAGGGAAGATTTCAGCATGAAAAGAGGTGTTTTCAACCTGTGAAGTACTCAAGAGCCACTGAAAATTCATGCTCCATCCATCCCAAAGTGTCTGATCCTTATATCAAATTTGGGATCTCATGCTCCCAGATTTCATCCTGGAAAAGAGTCTGAAAGAATTGAATGAAGAAACAGTTAAATTAGAGTGCCAGTTCATGATCCCTTCCCAAGGGACGCCTTGATTCCCAAACCAGGATACCAAAATGTCAGAATAGACATAGGTTTTGAAGTCTGCCTGTTTTCTGTTTGGCATATTTCCTCAGAATGTTCCAACAAATGGCCAGAAGAAATCACTCGAGGAATTACCATATGCTCTCATACATCAGATTTTCTGTCAAGTACTGTTAAACATATAGTGGGATACACATGTAATAACATACCCATACAAATAGTTATACCAATGTTGATACATGGAGAGGGATTTTTTTTTTTAACTGTAAAAAGTATTTCCACTACTCCAAAGCTAATTCTGTTTTCTTCCTGCAAATGTTATTAATCAGTTTATTTATTGAGTAGGCCCTAAAAGCACGCATTCACAAGATATAACTGAGCATACACTAATTACTACAATAATCATAATTTAAAACAGCTAAGTATTTAAGCACATTTTGTTTCAATGATTTAAATGCTTAATGAACTTAAGAGCTTTGCTTAAATATGGTTCCAACAGAGTCATACCCTTTAATTTTTTTTTTATGAAATGGTTGTAGAATTAGACTAGTGACACAGTATGCTCTCAAGTGAAGAACATCCCTCTTTCTAAAAACCTACTAGCTCTGTAGTTCCATTATAACAGCTTAGATTCCAAATTACCTGTTGATCTGAAGTAATAAGGCAGAATGGAGCTTGTTCTAAAATTTACTGCAAGTAATATATGAGGAAAAAAATCCCTAGATGGTCTTCAGATGATTATTTTGTAGAGAACAGGAAAAAAAAAATAAGTTGCCAAGGTAATTTTTTCTGTGTGTTCATTTTAAAAGCATGAAGAGTTTTAGAAAGTATTATAAAGTAATGTGACTGTCGTCTGAGAGAAAATGCTAGAATTTTCAGAAACACAAGCAAGCATCTATGTTTCATTTTGCAGGTGATTTAGATACTCAGGGTGATGGCAGTGGATCTCCTAGGGTGCTCTACCTGTCTAGTGGAAATAACCCTCTGACTGTGTGCTTGCTCCTTGCAAGTCACAGCAAACAGATTAGCCAGGTACTCTGGCTAAAAATGGCTTGAAATAACCCATTTACTTTCAGCACACTGAATTCATGCAGGGTCAGCTATTATGTGTCAGTGAGGGAGGCAGCTCTTAAAGTGTGACAGGGTAGCTTGTTAAACTGATCCCTAGCATTTGATAGAGGTGTTCAGGGATCTATGAGAGGAGTGTCATTCAGAATGAGAGGAAGTCCTAACTAGATGAGGATACAATATCCCTGACTGTAGGATGGTCAAAGATACAAAAGCCAGTGCTGGCATTTCATGTTACTGGTCACTGGTGAAAAGCAAGCATTAAGATGTTAGAAAGCACACCAAATCCTCACGATTAAGTCAGATAAACAGAGATGTAAAGGGATGTTTTGGTTGTCTGGGGAATCTTTATTTTCTTGAAATTTCATTTTATTTTTAGCTATTGCTACTTCCAGCTAACCTCGCTGCTGTGGAATTGCAAACTTTCTTTAACCCTGCAAAGCAAAAAAAAAATAGGCAGGCAGGCATATTTTTTTCTGTTTCCCTCATTATATCAATGAGGCTCTCAGGATGTGAACGTTGGCCCTAGTTGTGTATTGCCTGTAAAAACATTAGTATGATTAGTATGAAAACATTAGAGTGGTATTTAGAATCATAGAATCATAGAATTGGTCAGGTTGGAAAAGACCTTAAAGATCATCAAGTTCAACTGCAACCTAACCATTCTACCCTAACTTTAAAAACCCTCCGCTAAATCATGTCCCTGAACACCACATCCAAACGGTTTTTAAACACAGTTCAGAGATGGTGACTCAGCCACCTCCCCAAGCCTATTCCAGTGCTTAATAACTCTTTCTGTAAACAAGTTTTTCCTGATATCCAACCTAAGCCTCCCCTGGTGCAACTTGAGGCCATTTCCCCTTGTCCTGTATTTGCAGTAACAATGGGCAATAAATGGACTTCAAGACAGAGGAGGCCCTCACAATATGAAAAAATTTGTAAGCTCAGACAAGGCTTTTTTTTTTTTCTTCTTCTTTTTTCCCCTGAAGTTCAGAATTGCCTCATGTCTAAAAGTGTTGTTTTGAAGACCATTAACTCAGATTGTCACAATGGCTTAAATAAATTACTTTGATGTGGACTGTTTTATTTTCCAAAAGGCAGTTACTGAGAAATGTATTCTTTGTCTCCATAGAGGAGAACATTTTTCCTACCTAGTCCATTACTGATGCTTATAGATGAATAACTGTACTAATTTCTCAGAAATTTGATACTTAATTATTTCAGATATTCCTCAGATATTGGATATTTTTCATGCAGATTAATTGCATAAAACTCTGAATGATTTCTAATGTAGGATTAAACATAATTGAGATTTAATTTGATTTGGTATATTTTTCTAATAGCTATCCTCTATAAAAACAAAAATGTCCTATACAAGAAAAGTTAAGCATGCATAAAATAATAATTTATAATCTCTGAAACATATCTTTCTTTAAAATAAATAACATAAAAAGTAATAGTTACTTTTTTACCACTCTATGGTGATCAGCCTTTAGCTTTCTTGTGCATTGTTTGTGATATATATCTTCTGTTTTCAGTCTTTTCTCAATTGAATCTCAGTTTTAGGGAAGAGTTCAATGGCTGTGGTATGAACAGAGTAGATGAAACGGGTGGTTTTCAGATTAAATAGATGGCTGATTTAATTTTGTGATGCATGAATGTGGCTGTGCCTCATGATCTGCTCTTAACTAACACAGCCTCAATCTTAGGCTGACTGAAGGCAATCATAAAACAGCAGTTTCAGAGAACCCTCTAAACAAAGGACAATGACTTCTGTGACATGACAGTAGGAATCAAAAATCATGCCTTTCTGTCTAGTAAACAAAGAAAGTTGTGAGAGGGGCTGATGTCCTCAAGAAACTGGAAAATAATATTTTAATAACTACAAAACTGAAGCATTCAAAAGCCATGATTGCAAAAATCTGCAAAGTTACATTAAAAATACTGAATTCTAAATAAAGTATTAAATAGATCTCAAATGATTTTTATTTTTTTCTTTTTACTGTACTGCCAAGATACATAAGAAACAAATTTCTAAGCTTTGCCAGCAGGAGGAACTGAACATATTTGATTGCTTTTTCTCATTGCTACTGAAATTTGAAATTTTCATCCAATCTCTTGAACCTAGCTGGTATCACTTTAAAGCAAATACACAAAATACAGCGTTGATTATCAGGTTTCAAAAGTTGCCAGATTCAGGATACTTGGGTTGGTCTGAGAAACACAGTACACAGGCAATGGTCTGGACTAAAATGAACATCTAACTCTTCTGAAGCAGTAATGTTGGGCAATGACATGGGAAACATCCAAGAGCTTTTGAAGGGAGGCCAGATAGATATTAAGAAACATAAAGCCTTCAGAAGCTTCTTCTTGTCCAGCTATTGTTTTCCGGGTAGATGAGAATGCACATGTACAGACACTGTTTCAGGAAACTCCTCCTAGGCCCTTTTACAAAGGAAAACTTTAAGACTACACATGATTGCACTCAAATTACCAAGGTATAGCATTTGTTTTTTACAGTCCTATTGGGTCAGATACTGAATTGTTTTGACTCAAAAGATGAAGTGCAATATTAGCCTAGCACTATTTTCAAGCCTATAAGCTCAGCTGAGGGATATGAAAGTTCTAATAAGAATGGTTTTATCTATTTTACTCTTGAAATTCAGTTACAGAAGTGTTTTGTAGGATGTGTGTCTTTTATGTCTACATAATGGGCTTCTCAGACATTCTAAGTATTGCATCCATAAATATCTGCCAGCAGCATGAGTACACTTGTCCAGAGATAGTATCTAAGCTACTTAGCAAAGTGTTGTCACAAAGTATGTGAATGAAAAACTGATGTTTGTTTTTTTTTTACATTTTCTACATTGACTGGAGAAATTCTAATTATTATTATTTTTATGTTATTATAATTTTAATTATTATTATTATCATTATTATCATTAATATCAGGTGTTTTTTTTCCGATTCACCATTAAAAAATCAAACCTGATATTTATTTGTAATCTTATATTTTAGAAATTAAGACTTTTTTTTTTTTTTTCCCCTAGATATCTTTAACTCAAGGTCTAAAATAAATGTGTGCACACACGTACACAAATATGGGCTGCATCATGCCTTTTTTTCTTAAAGGAAGTTATTCATAGAGCAGTGTGTCTGGGGAATTATTTTGTCTGTTCTAATATGGTACAGTTCCTTCAACAAAAAACTTCAAATCCATAATGTTTTAATGCATTTAAAGACAATTATTCCAGAATATAATATTGTAAAGCCTTTTATTAGCAAGTAAAAGCAATTTAGCTAATTCAATGTATAATCCTTGTGGTTAAAAACCTATTTGCCTTCTTGAGACAATGGAGATTAAAGATATCTTATTTTATAGCAGGTATATAAGAGATATTAGAAATAGTTTACTTAGCAGTTAACAGTTCTTGCATGAATTAAATTAGTTGATTATTTTTGTGTACTACCAAGCCTTTAGGGTATTTGTATAACATGTATAACCAGTTGTTATGTTTCAGTACCACATTTACTGATCTTTTAAATAAAGAACAGTTTGGAACAGAAAACAAGACTTTTATTCTGTGCAAGAAGTGGGAATCAAAAGAATGAAAAGACGAAGAGAAAAGGTAGATGTCTATATACTCACAAATGGATGACTGGATTGGGAATGGCGAGGCTGGACTCTTTTCAGTGGTGAGTGGGGACAGGACCAGGGGAAACGGCCGGAAACTGCAGCATAGGAAGTTCCGCACAAATGTGCGCAAGAACTTCTTTACAGTGAGGTGACGGAGCACTGGAACAGGCTGCCCAGGGAGGTGGTGGAGTCTCCTTCTCTGGAGATGTTCAAGACCTGCCTGGATGCCTACCTGTGCAATCTGGTGTAGGGAACCTGCTTTGGCAGGGGGGTTGGACTCAATGATCTCTGGAGGTCCCTTCCAACCCCTACAACTCTGTGATTCTGTGAAATTTTGCTGTAAATAAAGTATAACTTACAGGGATATTTAACTGCACAATACAAAGGTACCGCGATGCTCTTTCAGTTTCATGTGGACACAGTGAATAAAGGCACAGATTTCTCAGTTATTGTCTTTAATATGTAGAAGGCACTGAAGTAGTAAGGTTGCAGATGCTTTTGCAGCTGAAATCCTTGGCAAATAGTTAACTGATATTTTCCTCAAAATTTGTCATGTACTGAAGGTAGTTTTTACAGTATAGTTGCGCTAAGTTAATATTCTGTGAAAACTACACGAATTATGAACTTTACAACTTCTTTTTAAAATAAGCATCACACCTATCTACCCTTCACCTTGTGATCTTACAGATTTCTATGTTAGATCAGGTGAAAGCATCTGTTAGGGAACAATCGAGTGGGAAAATGTAGATAACTAAGGGTCTTAACAGAAAAATGTGAGAAGATATTAACTGGGTATTCTTTCTATCTAGCTTTCTTGTGGTTTAAGACCAGCAGGCAGCCAAGCATCACTCAGTCACTCTGTCACTCCCTCTTCTGAACAGAACAAGGGGAGAAAACATTATGAAAAATCGCATGGGGTGACGTAAGGATATGGTGATTGTTCATCAAATACCGTCACAATCACAAGAGACTCAGCTTGGGAAAGACTATTTATCAATTAATTCAAGAGAGAACTAAAAGCAAACATGGCGCTAACACCTCCCTTTGTGCCTACCACACACAGTCAGTTGAACTGAAATATTATGTTATATGCCTCCGTGCAACTTGGTGAGTAAAACACAATGATTACTGATAACATTTTAACTTACGTATATGTGTGTATGCCTGTGAAGACACATTTTTTGTTATTAAGTAGATATGTAAGTTTTCTTATTTAATTAGCAAACTCATCATCCAATCATTAAAGCTGTGAATTTCATAAAATCCAAGGGGTTGAATCACCACCAATTCCAGAAGTCTCTAAAGTGGATGCTGATTATGGGGACATTGCTTATTTTTTTCAAGTAAGATGGCTAAGTTGGGGTAAGATGCTAGAAAGATTTAATTTGCAAAATGAAATCAAGACCTTTATAGAATCAAAAGGAAAATTTGTGCCGGAATTTGAAGATGAAAAATGGCTCACAGATTTATCACGTTCAGTGGATTTGACCACTCATTTAAATGAATTAAACATATATTGTCATGGTAGAAATCAACTTATCTGTGCTATATTTCATACCATAAGAACATTCAAAATGAAACTGAAGTGATGGCAAGCTCAAGTAATTGCAGATAATTTTGTGCATTTTGATATGTTAGCTAAACATAATTTTGTGAACAGTGAAAAATATGCAATACTGCTTTCCATTTTGAGAAAGGAATTTGAGATTTCAAGATTTACATAAAATTGTCAATTTTTTGCAATATCTGTGATTCCATTTTCAGTCAAATATACTGTATTCAGATTTTTCAAAGTAAATGTAAAGAATTACAATGAGACATGTAAGTAAAAATTTTAATCCTGTCTTTTTACTAGACTTTTACAAGACATAACAGAGAAAAATATGCCTCGCTCACAGTCATGCCTTATTTATGCCATCCCTTTTTGTTGGTGTGTACATTCATGAACAACTACTTATGAAGAATAAAACTTCATTAAAAAATTCTGACAAGCACCTTGAGAACTCACTAAGAATTGCAACCACTTCGATCCAACCAGATGCTGATGTATTATTTTCACAAAAACTAGGTATAATATCCCTCTGTTTTTATGGGTTTGTTGCCCTCTTTTTCTAATGTTTGAATAATATATATACTTATAAAAGAAGTTTTGTTAATTCTAGAAATTGATTATATTATATATTAAATGAGGTCCAAGACAATTCCTCTTTACTCAGTGCAGCTAAGGAAAGTCAAAAGGTTGCACACCCATGGTTTAGAAGGTCAAAACATGATATGCTTTCCACTTTTTTTTTTTTTTTTTGTTTTTTTTTTTTTTTTTATTTAAATGGTTTTTTAGTACTGAAGAAAAGTAAGGAAATTATTCTTTGAACAGGCAAAGGAATGTCTCCGTAAATACTCATGTAGCAAATATTTAACTTCAGGCAATGAAGTGCAGGAACTGTTCTAATACAAAAAAAGTCTAGGTAATAAAAGCTAAACTGAAGTGTTCCTGCAGGCAGACTAAGATAACTTAAAAAAATCCTAAATTACATTTTTTATATTTTTTCTTTGCTATTTTTGATATTTCTCTTTATTTATACTCTTAGTCCTTTTGAATCCCTTTATTCTAACAGGGCTTCATTTTGTTGCTCTGCTTCAAATAGGACACTCTTTTGATATGATATTTTAAGGAATAAAGAAGGTCAAATAAGGGTATATGGGGCAAAAATAAAACAAGCAAACAAAAATCCAACCCTAAAACAAACCACCTGAGATACTTCTGTTTCTATGAAATTTCTACAGTGTAAAAGCAAGGGGTGGCATTGGGAACTTCAGCTTCCACAAGACATATCTATATACTAAAAGTCCAGAAATTTATGTTATCTTTAAAAAGTTATCTGGAAATGGTCTTTGAACAAAGTAGATCTTCTTCAAGTATCTAGCTCAATGATGCAAATTATAAGGCATACTTTAATGCATAGTTCCATAATCTTTCCCCTAAATTCACATTTCTCCGACCTAGATGATAGAGATTATAAACAACATTTGACAAGGCAGAAGGCGAAAAAAGATATGCTATGATGAAACACTTTTGATGCCTTATTAGCAGTTCTTAGTAGTGTGTGAAGAAACATTATGTACTATTTGCACCCCTTCCCAAGGCACATCTTAATGTGAAAGGAGCTGACATTTACTGTGAAAAGTAAAGTCTTTATTTAGATAGAGTGAGTGTTAAAATCTCTGAAGCATGGTGCTTGTAAATCTGACTTCTCTTCACTGAGGCACTTCAGTGCTTTTCTGTTAAAAATACAAGTGGTCCTTGGAGGATAAAGAAAGGCACTCTGACTCATCTTCCTCATCTAAACCTTAACTAAGAAAATGTGGTTGGCAACTGGTATGAATGAGAACAGATAGCTCAAATTCACCATTATGGATATTCATCGAGATTAATAGAAAGCTATAGATTACTGAAACAGTATGGTTTTATATGACCATATGAAAGGCTTGGGAAAAAGGAAAACGGCTAATAAACAGATAATATTTCTTTTTCTACTATGTAAGCACATTCTATTACATGAAGATTTTATTATATGCAGATTTACTGCTGATATTTTAATAGTTGTTATATATTAGCAGTGCAGACCAAAGCAAAGACCAAAACACAATTGCTGCACTACTGGTATCTCATGGTCATCTTCCAGCATTTACAAAATTAGTTCCCTATCTTCAACAGTCACCTGTTGACCTTAAATGAACACAAAATTGGGAGTACAAGAAAGGGAAAAGAGGCTTTTTGACCCAACCTGGCAGAGAAGCCTTCCTCTTTTAAGACAGCAGTAGATACATTTTAAGAAACAGATATTGCAAATGGCAATAGGACAGCTTTCTTGGAAGTTGAAATGATGTATGGAAAAATAGTATAACTGATCCACCAAAAAATGAATTGTTACTATTAAAGTTAGACAGTGAAGAAAGGAATTTACTACAGCGTCCCCCACAAAGCATCAGATCAATATAATGTAAATTTACTTTAAAAGACATCTCAGTTCCTGAAAGTTACCTCTCTTCTCACACTAAGGCCAATGAGATTACGTATATTTTCTCCCAAGAATGAGAAATGGTAGGTTCTTCCCTGTCCTAGTGCCCTCCTGGACTTGCAGAAATCAAACAGGTGAGAGCTTGTATTTTGATTTTCCTACTAAGTTAGAACCTAGCTAGCAGCAGAAACTTGAAATGCACAAGCCAAAATCCATTCTTGATTTTTGAGAAGAGTAAACTGACACATGGTTATCATACTGTGTTTTACTTTCTTAAACTGCTGTCTAGTATCTTAGGCCTGTGTAAATTACAGTAGATCAGGACTACTCAGGAAATGACAGGTTCTTCTTCAATTCCCTGAGAGCATTCTAAGCGGTGTCATTACAGAACTGAAGGTTCAGTAAATTTGATATGAAGTAACAAAAGAGAACAGTAATAGAAGTTACTGTCAAGGTCACCTCGTTCAATCCTTCCCAACTGCAGACAGGTAAGTGTTATAGACTTTTTTGCATGGAATATGTCTCACCTGGCTGGAACCATCTGTAAGCCAGATACCTAGGTCTAAACTAGTTATGTAGACTTCTTCCATGAAAAGACAAGCACTTTAGGGGAGAAACCTAATGAAGTATTACCTATCTATAACCAGTGCAGCTTTGAATGTTACAGAGGCCAGAAGAATCTTCGTTTGAGCCTGAAATAATTCATATACATTTTTCTTTATAAAATATATATCATCAGTTGAAAAAAAATGACACAGCAAGAGAACAAGTTCTCTGAAACTAAGGTGAAAAGGAATAAAGCAAATCTGAACTTATTGGTCCTGTTGTCTGGTGTCATAGATACAGCATCATATAGAATATTAATTGTTTGAAAGAACTGTCAGTGATTTAGTGTGAGAATCCTTCTTTGTTTTTTTGGCTCAAAGCTTGCTTCCTGAGGCATTTCTTGCGATAAGACTCTGATTGATTTGTTGAGGAGGCAACTAATGGGTGCTAACCGTGTGACAATGGATATCGCTTTGGGAACATTTGAAAGCCCCTTCCCCCAGAACTGCTTGCTCTGTAGAAGAGCGGATGAGAATGCTCAGGAGTGTTTCCTGGTGGAAGATCTGGCCTGTGAATAAACAGCTCCAGCTAGGTGTGGGAAAATTGGGGAACGATACCATCGTGTTCTGTGAGAAACAGGATGCAGATGGGCACCCCTGCTCCCTCTTATCTGCTGGCAAGGCCCGGAAGATGGGAACAAAGGAGTTTCTGCTGAGATCCCAGAGCCAGAAGCTGCCACTCAAAGGAGAGCTGATTCGACCACTTTGGATTTGAGCTGTCACTCCAAAGATAGCTGACTTCACCACTTTGAAACCATTGAAAAGGGGCCATCATCACCATGGTCGTCTGTCGTCGTGCCTCGTCGTCGTTGTCAACAGGACAACTCTGCCTGACGACCCACCGCTACTGAAGATCAAAGACTGAACTACGGACCACGCTGGATCCATGGTGGTGACTATCTCCCTCTTGCTGCCTATAAGGACTCCTTGCTTCTTCTTTTCTATCTTTTCTATTGCCCTCCTTCCCTTCCCCCATTACCCTAATTCATAATAGTGTCCGTCCTCCCCTTCCCCATTTCCCTGATTAAGATTTGTAATAAACTGGTCGGACCAACATTTGAACCGTTGCTTCTTAATCTCACGCCGGGTATATAGATAATAAAAGAACCTCCTCTCCCTCCTATAAATTGGAGCGAGACATTTAGGAAACATGTCTTGAAATTGAAAGAGAAGAAAATCAACATTTCAGATACAATGAGCATAAGGAAAAAAGAGAGAGTGTGTGTCTAAAGAAGAAAAAGTCAATCTGGCGGAAAATAACTTGGCAGAGTATGGATAACAGTTGAACTGGGAGTCTGGGCTGCTTTATGTTAGGGACCAAAGGGTAGAATATCTGCTTTAATTATGCTTAATTTCTGAGATTTGACTTTCACAGGATAATTAGAATATGGGCCTGTTCTAGGCTTAAAGCCTAGTTTTCACATCCACACAGCTTAGGGTGTAATGTCAGGGCTTGTGTTGAATGTCATATTCCAAGGGGCCCAGAGCTCAGCCTCTAGAGTTTGAGGATTAGCAAAATGGACCCTTTTATTTGTTTATGAATATAAAGGCATGACTAGGAGAAACACAGTTAAATAAAGCATAGACAATGGCATTATTTCACCTTTTATGTTTTTCCTTTGTGAAAATTAGTAATAAACAGCTTTCATTGTTTGGATGATGAAATTACTGTTTTTCACTAAAAGATAATCACTGGTTTCACAGATGAGAATGTAAAGTTTGTAAGTGTGAGCTCTTCATCTTTTTTTTTTTTTTTTTTCCTTTTTTTCAATGATTGTAGGCACTGAAGTGAATGCAGATGCAGATGCAGATTCTAATTCAATACCACAATACTTGAAGGTGAACATAAAGAGTATTAACTAGCTAGAATAAGGCTCAACACATCACAAGTCACGCAAACCCCAGCTACCAATATCCATGGCTCTTGCAAGAAAAATCCATGCTCTGTATGAGCTTCAAAATCTCCTGTTTCTACCAAGTTACACAGCTCTAGAAGGTGATGGAACTGGAGTTTTCTCATGTTAAAGGCAAGCCCCATCTTTAAGCCAAAGTTAACTCTTGGGCTGATTTCAAAGCATTCGTAACATACAGGAGTTGTATCGTGATATCTAAATATACTTTCAATCCTTGCTTATGCTTTATCCATCAGAAATGTGCATCTGTGTTACAAGTGTGAACCAGAGGAAAATGCAACTAGTAGACTCTGCTAAGAATAAATAGGTGAACAGAGTCACTGCTGAGTTAGGACGGAGCTTTATTAAAAAAATTTATTTCATTTTATTCAAAATGAATATTCATATTCATTTTATTCAATCTTTGGAAAATAAAATTATCTGACTTCTGAAAGTATAAATAACAGACTTGAAGGAAAGTAATTTTACCAATGAAGTATTTCTCTTTTGGAGAAGGGAGTGGAAAGGCCTTGTGATTTTTTGCAGTATACCACCATCTGGTGGAAAGAAACAGAAAGATGAAGTGTCTCGATAATTGGGTGGGTTTACTATAAAAAAAACCAAACTAGTGCTAATTAAATTCAGTAGGTTTTTCTGGCTTTATTGTTACAAATCACTTAAAAACATGAACTTTCTGTGCTGTCAGCTTATTAATTTCAAACAGATATTTAATCTTAAGAAATTAAATGGTAAGGGACTTAAAGATACTCTTAAAGCTAGACATAAATTTCAGTATCAAGAATAACTAGTCAATAAGAAAAGGCAAAATTTTTCACATGATGTTGTTAGTTCAAAAATATTTTGTTAATAAATCTAACAGTATGTCTCATACAAACTACAAAATATTACTAGACATTCTTAGTATTGGTGGAATTTGATTATTTGTCAAAAATTCTGTATCAAGATAACTTTTCTTTTTTTTGCTGTTATTTTTTGTCCCCCTCACATTTCGATTAAAATTATGAAGTAAAAATCTGGTCTTACTATCCACGCCCTCTCACTTCTTTTTTTCTTTTTTTTTTTTTCTTTTTTCTTTTTCCTTTTTTCTTTTTTCTTTTTTCTTTTTTCTTTTTTCTTTTTTCTTCTTTTTTTTTTTTTTTTTTTTTCTGGCTGCTGGGCTTCTGGGCCATGGCAACCCATGTGTCCACTAACCACTTATTTAGGAAATTGAGGTCTGATACCAAAAGATGTTGGAAAAATGGCTACTGAGTGATTTGAACAGGCTTAGAGCCGTGTAACTTACTCAATCTTGGACATCAGAGCAAGCCAGCAAAAGCTTTCCTGCGTAATTAGCACTCCTGCTGAGCTAGTTCACACATTCACAGCTAAACAGTCAGCCTCTCTGCTGGTTACTACTGGAGCTTTGGCACGACCAACAACTTTACAGAAGTTTTGCAAGGCCAGACAATTGTCATTTTTTGATGGCAAAATATTTTCTTATAAATATTTTTATGCTTTCTTATAGTATTTTGACCAGACCTAGTATCACACTGTGGATAAAACTATATAACTTTATGAATAAAGACACTTTATCTCTTAATAAAATGTCTCTACCAAGATGGAAGGGAACTCTGCTGGCATGAACCGTCTTTGGTAATGAGCTGTTGTTCTCCTACCACGGTGCGAAGGAAGAAAAGGTCTTAAAAGAAGGTTAAGGTAAATGTTTAACATGCCATATGTTAATAATGGCTGCCTCACTTAAGTGATGGGGCAAGATTTCTGTAAGTGAATCTAGGGATGACTGAAGTCATAACTGTACCCAGCATATGTGTGCATCTGCTTTCCCACTTGGGTTCTGCCCACTACTGGATTTAGCCCATTACAATGCTTCCAAGAATAGGATTTAGCCTTTAATTTTTTTTCAGTACCCAAGTTCAGATTTTTCACTCTCCTCCTACCTATAGAAATCATAGAAATCATACAAATTATAGAGTGGCTTGGGTTGGAAGGGATCTCAAGGATTTTCAAGTTCCTACTGCCTTGCTACAGGAAGAGCTGTGAACTGCTAGATCAAATATTAGCTCAGATTGTCCAGGGTCCCATCCAGTCTGGCCTTAAACACTTCAGTAAGAGCTCAAAAACTAATTTTTAAATAACTACTCCTTTGCTTCTGTAAAATCATTAAAGTTCATTGTCTTTTCTTTCTTTTTTTCTTTTTTCTTTTTTTTTTAACTCCCTCCTCCTTTTTAAAAATTTCAACTCAAGTAAGTTTTAAAGGAAAAGCCTAGAATAATTTAATTGCTTTAATTAAAGTAGTGTCATCTTCATAGTGTACCTAAGCACATGGAACAGAGTTTACAGTTTCACTTCTAATACAGTGTTAGTTTTAAGCTATATGGCTGAAGGAAAATGGAAAACCTGTGCCAAGTACTGCATCAAGTTCTGCTGAAATAACTAAGAAGATTGTATGATTTTAGTTCCTCATATATTTACGAAACTAAAGATTCAGTCTATTGTATCAATATTGAAAAGCTTTGTTATACCAAATATTGCCAATTTATTAAGTAACTGCTCATTCCATATTGATCACATGGCAATGAATTTCACAAAATAATCACATCATACTAATAAGTTGCTTTGTGGTGAGCTGCCGTTTCCTTTTTAAAGGATACATAACATGATACAGCTAAATGATATGCTCCACTACCTAAAAATTTTTTGCACTACTGGATAGAAAAATATTTGTTGAGGAAAATGCTTTCTTCCTTAAAGAAATTACTGTATGGCCTACAGTACCTTGAAGAAATTATTGTATGGCCTACAGTACTTTTTAAATTATTGTAGGGTTTTTTTTTCCAGTTCTATGTTACTATTACATTTAGCACCATTACATCAAGCTCTGAAAACAGTTTCATACACATCCTTTGATATAGTAAGAAGTTCTATCCCACTTTGTTCTTTGCCAAAAGGAAGTACTAGATTCCCTTCTCACTTTCACAGTTTCATTTCTTGCTTCTGAGAACGTGATTTTATTTGTCCTATTTTTTGCCAATGGTTCAGTTTCCCCTGTTAATAAAATCATAAATATTCTCTGTCAGTCTATCCTTTTAACTGAAAAAAAGCCTGCAAAATTCTCTAATTCTGAACTTTCTATTTGATTGTATGATTTGATCCAAGGTTACAAAAATTTGCCTTACTAATTAGCATCACATCTTTTAATTATTTTTTGCCTGGTTGGAATAACCTCAGTCTTTCTGATCTTCTGAAACAAATGCTTGAGTTTTGTCCCTTCTGTCCGCAAGAGTGGTAGCCTGAAAAAACAGGTCCTACATTAAATATTTTAGTGGCATTGTAAAAAAGATGCTATTTTTCTGTATATATTTTACATTCCAATATTTTTTGTTTTGTTTTTAGACTTGTAGAAGGCAAATGTTTGAGGATTTTAATCCGTCTGCTTTTTTCTGAAATTTGTGTTCATTCAATCTTTATTACTAGATAGAGTTCAAATAATGACAATTAATAGGTAAAGGATGACAGACTGGATCATCGAGTCTGCCTTCTTCTTTCTATAAGGAAGATGACAATTTAATCAAGGCTAAAGCTAATTTTCCATGTAGCGACCAAAGAATTCGAAAGACAATGCACTTCCACCTTTGATAATCTTCTCCAAAGACAAATCATACTAACCACTGAAAACTGAAATAAATGGTACAAGTTAGAATATGTCAAGTGTTATTTTGTAGTCATTTTTTAATGCTTTTCTCTGCTAGATGAAATATCATCTAAATTAAATTATTTCCTCACTCACTGTGTAAAATGTTTCTGTCTCAAATGAGAATGAAATCCAGATTTTTTGTAAAGGCAAATTCTATTTGGTAAGAACTGACTGATGTGCTCCGGGGGAATGCAAGGCATGAGGCAGGAAGAATCAGATGTGGTGGCAAGACTTTGGGTATATTCAGGAGAACAGTGTTGTTAGGCTTGTGGCAAGGAAAATATGGGGCTTGTTTTTACTCTGTGATTAGGACCAGAGTCAAATAGGAATTTGCAGAAATTTGGCCTAGAAGGAAGGCTACAAAGGATTAGCTGTGTTTCACATAGCTGACCATTCAAGGGGAGTGGTGCTCAGCAAGCTGGGTGATGAATGAGACAAAAGACTGCTGAGGTTCCCTGATCCAACTCAGATCAATCTGCTCCTAGTATTCACAGGACATTTTGTACTGTGGACTTTTAGTATTCTAACCAGGAATTCTGCCTCTTCTTGTCTTCTGTGCTTTGTTCAAATATAGAGATTGAGGGCTGAAGAGAAAGAATTTGGACATTCCTTGTTGCTGCTGCAGAGGTAGAAAATAGCCAGGGCAGAGTTAGACACCTGAGATGATAATCATAAGATTATGTTGTTCCTTATTTATGTCCTGAAAGGAAGGAGAAGTAAGAATACTCTTCCACATTTCTTTTTAGGAAAGAAGACCATCCCTGTGTAATGCTTGAGTAATCAAAACTTCCTGTTCATAACTGCCTCAGTAAAACTTTAATATATCAAACTAAAAGAATTGGTCTTCTGCACAATATTTTTTCTCAATCCTTCACCCCTTAACAATATGTATATTTTCAACAGTAAGAGTAAGAGCGTTATTCAAATCCACATCCCTGGAATGGTATGAAATGGTGGAAGAGGTATGAAATTAGGTTGTTTGAATCTGTAAAGTGGGAATGACATGAAGAGAATTAAAAATGTATGGCCAGTAGGTGGTACCCTTATTCCAAATTAAAAAGGAGAGTCTAAAGCCGGAACACAGCATTAGATGAAAACTATGAAAACTTTTGCTTACTTTGTAAGAGCTGCGAACAATCTAATGAGGGATTGGACACAGCAGCTGTATGTGCATGAGTCTGATTCAGTTGTTGAGAAGCCCTTAAGATGGAATTAGGTATTTTGTAGTTTTCAGTGTTAAGAAGCTTTGACAATTTTGTAATCAAGCTTTTATCCATTCAGCAACTTCATAGTCACACTAAGTATGCACACCTCTGACTCATGAATTGCACTACTGATAAATAAGATTAACTTAAAAAAACTAAAAGCTGTTTAAGAATTTCATAGTTTGTGAGAATTGTACATATATATATCTTAAATGAGACAATTTATTATTTTAGACAATTGTAAGAACACAGAAGGAATTTAGGAAGACAAGTGAGTTTCATAACATGGAACATTAATTAGTCAATGTACTGTTCTTTGCACATGAACACATAAACATACTACAAAATGTCAGTGTTTGTGAAATAAAAGCCTTGCCCAAGACATTATGGTAGAGTGGATAGTCTTTGGAACTGATCATCAAGTTTTTGCTTAATAAATTGAGACCAGAAAAATTGAAACCTCTGGAAGAAATTATAGCTTTTATTTTTGGAAAAGTATAGAAACAAGCATGTTCTGTTTAAAACATCAGTCTGAATACTCTTTGGGGGTATATGTGACAGAACTGAACTTAAGAGTTGAAACAGTTGAACACTGGAAGTCTTTCATCCAAGCCTGATTTCAGTCCCTTACAATCGAAATACCCTAAGAGGTTGCTCTTTTTATTTTTTTAGCTAAACCTAGAATGTGAGTAATAGTTCTCTGGAGAATGGGTATCTCTCTACTGATTATAAATTGTCTTACCCCATCCACTGTAAATCAAATGCTTCATTTTAGGCCACTTTAATATTGAGGCTTATTGCTTTATTTTTATTTATAAATCCTGATAGATAACAACAATACTTGGCCTCCAGATGACACTACTGATAGCTGTTTGTTTCTCATAAGATTTAATATCGAACCCGAATCTCAGATATGTGTGATGCAATAATATCTAAAACGGCAACAAACATCAGTACTAATGAAACTGAATGCTATCCAAAAACAATTACCAATTTTCCCCATTTATTGACCCCAAGCAAATAAAATTCATTTGAAAGTGCTTATTATACTTGTCATTAAGTGCTTAGATTATTTTTTCTTTTTTTTCTTCCTTCTCTTTGATTTTCTCTATTTGTAACTGAAGTCAAAATCAAAATGGAATTCCAAGTGTGAGAAATATTGAGTACAACACTTTTGGTATTTTTTGGTATTTACATTTATATAGAATAGAAATACATATAAAAGATCTTGCTTTTTAAACAAACAAACAAACAAACAAACAAACAAACAAAAAATGCCTGTGTAATCACATAAATTGAGTAGCCTGATAATAAACAGTGATTTCTGTTGAAAATACCTTCTGAACTGAACTCAGCTTTGGACATTCCAAGATGAACGTAACTTAGAACCTGCCCTTCACACTGAAAACTTGTATATAACAGCAGTTGAGATTTGATGTCTCTAAACTTAACTTCATGGGCCTCACTAGATTATTTCTCTTCGATCAGCACCAGAAACTATATTATTAAGAATGTAAATTGCACAAACATATGTATCTAAATTTGGTCTAAATTATTCTTTAAGTGAAGGAAAAATATTCATGTGGGTGTAAATTCTACTGGCTCTTTAGTTTTGCTGTTCTTTCCTGCTTTCTGGATCCACCTGATATTGATCTGTGCTGTAGCCCCTCTGATTTCTCTCAGTCTCTACCTGCCTCTCAGTGAGACTGGCTGCACGAGAAGCTTTTTCCTCCACCTTGTCATTTTTTTAAAAATTACTGAAGGTCATAACTCTTATGACCAGTCTGCTATGAAATCGAAAGGATTGATGTAATTTTATCCTTTTTAGCTTTACCATCTCTCTCCCATGCTATAGTGGAGATTTTTTATATGTTTTTTTAAACTGAAATCTCCTGTCCTTGCACACAGAAAATTGGAGTTATTTTACAAAGCTATGCAATCCCAAATGTCTTTTTCAATGTTAAAAACATCAAAGAATTGTGAAAACTACATTAGAATACTGTACAAGAATGAGTTTAGTTCATCTTCTGTTTTCTCTCTCTGGGATTACAACTATGCATATCTTCTTTGTTTTCCCCACAACATTCCTTCCACAGTCCCATGACTTTTCATCTTCTCACTATTAAACTTGTTTACTGGCAGTGAAGTTTGTCTCTGACTATCTTCTGTTCACACTCTTAGTTGTCTTAATGTAATTGTCTTCACATAGTGGTGAGAGGTGTTGAATAAACTGAAAGTAGACATACAGACACAGAAACTGGGACAGCCACCAAGGTTCCATAGCAGTCTTCGTATCTGCACTCTGCAGCCTCATGCACTTGATAAACAGTTATCCACAGTTATCCACATTATGTTATACATAGTTATTTCCATTTATGCTTTCATGTAGATTAAGAAGTATATTCATAATATATATGTGTTTATAAATTTTTGGGAAAATACTTAACATACTAAAAAAAATAAATTTGAACTTTTTTCTTTTTCTTTTTGTTTTTCTTTGTTTTTCTCTTTGTCTTTGTCTTTTTTTTCTTTTTCTTTTTTTTTTTCCTTTTCCTTTTTTTTTTCTTTAATACAATTCAAACAAGTTTCTTTAGTTTTCTGTTTATAGTTTTCTTAACCCATACACAAAGCTTCTGTTTAAAACTCAGTTGACTTTAGAAGTCAGCTACCAACAGTGTTAATCTCTTTGGCTATGGAGATGGAAAAGTCAGAGCTGGTATTCCAATAAGTTTTAAAATTTATGTATGTCAGGTAATTTTTCCAAGTAAGTATGATTTGAAATCATGGAAAATGCTTGTCTGTGACAATGGTTAGTAAAAATGTAACAGGAGACATGAGTGAAATTGAAGAGAATTTCTTTACAAGAATTGCTTTTTAAGATACACAACCTGACTTTTTTTCTTATTGCAATTACAGTTTATGTAAAATTATTGCAGTTTATGTAAAACTAGACTAGTGAAGATGCAAAACAAACAAAAAAGTATTTGCAACTGAAGAATGTGAATACACTGAGACCTGTTTGGGCCTTTGTTACAGTTTTATTTTCTGGTTTTGAGAAATCCTATTAGAGTTTCTGTGCTTTACTTCATCTGTTTGTATTAACATTTTTTTCATTCTTCTGAATATGTTTTTTATCTTTTTCGATCTTCAACAATGAGATTATTATGTATGTTGGTACAGACACTAAAGTAAAAGGGTTATAAATATTACAACCACTATAAACAACTGCTGAGTCAATAAATACACATTGTCTTCTTTCTGTCTAACTGAATTCTTTGAGCTGCATTCCCTCAACTCTGCCAGGACAAGCATACATACAGCCAAATGGTAACTGATCAGGTCCATATTTTATTCTTCTCTTTGATTCATTGCCTGACTGTGCTGGGTAATTGTACAAGCAACATGTAGGGACATGGTGCAAAGATCACAGAATTACAGAATTGTGGGTTTGGAAGGGACATCCAGAGATCATCAAGTCCAACCCCCCTGCCAAAGATGGGGACAAAAGTGGGGGAGAAAATCAAAACCCTATTTCAACTTATGGAAAATCATGCTAAGTGATTTTTTTATGAAATCTTGAATAACTCTGAGCTCTAAGTGCTATTGCAGTTCATGCCCACTTCTTCCTGCATCCTTTAATTTGTAGTTATAAAAGAAAGCAATAGATCATTTTGATACAGAATGCATTTATTACAACTAATTTCTATTCTGATTAAAAAAAAAAAGAGAAAAACAATCTTCAAACTGGAGTAGTTAACATGTCCTCATCTGACTTTCAGTATAGCCAAAGAAAATCTGCCCAAACAAAGACCAGCCAACAAAAAGAAGAAAGAAAAAGCCAACAAAAAAATACCTCAGGTTCATAACAGACAGTGATTGCTTAAATACAACAGAAAACTGGAAGAAGTTAAAGAAAAAAAAAAAAAAAAAAAAAAAAAAAGGGCATTATCTTTTAGGAATGTGCTCCAAACAGGAGCCTGATTGCCAAAAGTCTGTTCTGAGGTGCCATATGGGAGAAAAGATCAGTTTTCCAACAAAAGGGATTAAAAAAATCGAGCAGTTCTCCTGAAGGCTATAAACAGTTCTAATTGTTTCTTTGTGTCTCCCACAAGATAACTATGAGGAGAAAAAAAGTCTTGAAACTTTTTGTCTTTAAAGACCAAAACCTGAAAACCAAGTCTTTTGGCAGAAGTGCAGTGGAATCACTTAAGCTACTGAGTGCAGCCCAGATCGATGCACACCCCATTTATGAAATTCTGATTATCATGTTGAATAAAGACTGTTTTAGTAGAAAGGCTTAGCCATAACTTACATGATGAGGAATAAGATTCTAAATACTTGAGAACAGTTTTCAAATGCTTGGGAATTCTGCATGAAAATACAAAATTGATTTTGTAAGAGTGAATGAGTTAAACTAAAGATCTTCCCCTTAAAAATGTTTTGGAGCTATTTTATTAACCTGATTCTGTTGAATTATAATGAAAACTCAAAGAAAACAAAGAAAGGAAAAAAAATATAGCTTCTGTTTTTAATTGGTATTGGAAGTAGTTATTTGCACCACTGTAGCTGAGGTAAGTGTCTGGCCCAAAATCCACACTGGCACAGGGAAAGATTTTATTTCTTTTAATAAGAACTAGGAATTGTTCCAAGACAGTCTGACTACTGGGAGCAGAGCATCTGACCAAAATATGCTCACCAGATGGTAGATGTTTCCTTGTGGATAAATGCTGAAAACTGTGAAGTAAGGGTGGGAAAGTTTGCTCTTGTTGGTTTCAGTTTTTAGTTGTCTCTGCAGCTAATAAATGTGAGAGGGAGAAATAAAGCTAGATTTAATGGAAGAAAAATGTGTCATTATTTATTGCTGAGATATTGTAAATGACTAACTAGGGAAAATTCACAAGCCCTTTTTTTTCCCCTTACCTTAATATCTTTATTACTTTGCTATTCCAAAACTCACTGCAGTTAAATATGACAGGTCCACAATCAATAACAAGAAGGATTGTTTGCTATGTGGAAAAACATTTTTACAAACAGTCCTATGGGCCTGTTGGAAACACGGCACAGTGAGCTGCTCTGCCAGTCTCTGCGTACTGATGTGGAAGGAACTGCGGTGTCTTGAAGCCCAGCCTGGCAACTTGCTTGAAAAACCAATGAAGTAGATTTGCACAGAGGTCCTGCACCAAGCAGTGGCTTTGCTGCTCCTTTTCACAACTCCAGCCCCAGTGATGTGACTTCAGACAAAGTGAGCTCAAGAGTGCCTCTGCAGAGCATGGTGCATTTTGACCAGGAAGAAAGCTGGCTGACATGCCAGGTGATTTATAGCAGAAAAGCTCAGCAAAATACTGCAAAGTTGACGGAAAAATTTTCACTCATAGAATTACATGGAATGGAATGAGTGTCACAGTGAGAAGCCAAGGCAGCAGGAGAAAACATTTTTAACTTTCTTTGTATTGAGCTTGAAATAAAGACATGTTCTAATTCTCTTTCTCATGCTCTCCTTCTCTTATTGCTTTCAATGCATTTATTTATTTATTTATTTATTTATTTATTTTGCTGGTTTTTTTTTTGTTTGTTTGTTTTTTTTCGCCACCTTGTGAATATGTGTCTGCAGTAAGTGTGAGGAGTGGCAAAACCTGGATATGAAGAAAGTAACGGAAATAGGTGATGGAGAAATATAACTTGTCCCCACCTTTGCCTTTAGAAAGTCTGTTTCTATGAAAATAAAGAAATAAAAATAACTTCTAGCCACTGATTTTCAAAGCAATGAAACATTAACAACATCTTTCTAATATCGTCATCTCTAAGTCTGTGGAAGATAACAGTTCAATATTTAGTAAGTGTGAAAAGATATATATTTATTGAACTGAATTCATTCATGGGGATTCAGTAGAGGTAAGGGAAATATAATTACAGAAAGAAACTGGGTTTATTGAAGTAGAACTGGAGAAATGCAATGCTCTGCTGCTGGCAGAAGAGATGAAAGTTTGTGAAAGGAAATTTTTCAGTAATTTTATTTTACTTATGCATTTTTTTTTGCTCAAAATCCTGAAACAAAGATACTCTAATACATTTTTAAAGACAAATAATTTTTTAAAATGTATCTATGTGGTTCCTAAACTATTTTATTTTATTTTATTTTATTTTATTTTATTTTATTTTATTTTATTTTACCAAAGTTTTTATTCTAAAATTCTATTGTAAAGAATAGCTGTTTTTCCACAGTTCAAAAAGAAATTAATATTAAGATCCCAAATATAACAAAGTAATAAACATATGTTACCAATTGTTTATGGTCAAGGTAAATGTATCAATTGTGTCATTTATCCCCCAAATATAAGAGTTTCTGGTTAGAGTAAAAGTACTCATTTCCAAAAGAAAATGAGAATGTGCAGATGGGAAAGAGCTGAGGCATTAGGAAGATGGGAGACCACATATTGAAATTAACATGCAGTTTTTAGTGGGAGAAGGGAAGGAACATATGGAAGAAATTGCGTCTTTGAAAGGTAGCAGACAACCACTAGAGAGAAGACCTATTTGGGGCTTCTTTTTTTTCTTCCTTGAAAGACGCTATTCAGCTGTGTGGAGGAGAGAAACCTGGCTCAATTTGCAAATGCAAAACCAGACTGCTGCCAGGAAACATTTTCAGGAGTGATTAACAAAGCCACTTTGCTTTACTAGATTTTCATGAAGGTAAAAAGGTATGCATCTGATTTTGACACAATCAAACAGAGCATTCTTTGCTTTAAGGCAAAAAAGAACTAGCACTTTTTCTCTAAAAGGGTGTCTCGTTAAAGAATCTTATTGCCTTCACAGGAGACGTGACATTTAAATCTACTGAGCACTGACTAAGAGAAAGAAGTAATTTTGAGAAATAAACAACAGAAATTGGCCCAGTTTCCTGAATGAAGGTGAAAGGGTTTTGACAGTATTTACCCACCAAGATGTTAATTTATTCAGTACTTAAATTAAAGAGAGAGGGAAGGACTGCTTGCATGTGTTGCTAAAAGTGTAGCATGAAATTAGAATTGATTCTGAGGCTGCAGATAAACTGAAATCTCACAAGTGGTGGCAGCACAAGGCAAGAGACTCAATATCAGCACATATTGCTGTAAAGGCATAATTTATGCCTAAAGCCCTCTGCTGTTGCAGGTACAATGTGTACTGAGGAAAGACAGAATATTTTAAATATCAGCTTAAGATTTTGGTTTGAGCAGAAGCTCTAAATCCAGATTATCAGAACAAGCTGAAGGTACATTTGGGAAAGGAAGTTATACAAGAATCCACTGTCACATTTCTTTTCTTCTTAGGTCGTATATAGTTTTGTCCCAAGTTAAACATATGTAAATGTAGAACATATGATTAAAAGAAAAGTGAATCGTAACATGATTAAAGAGAAAGGTACTAAGCCAGTGAGTCTTTTCCAATCTTACATTTATTTAAAAAAATATTCTGGATACCATGGTAAGAACATGAGCTGTTCCTTGTCACATGTTCACCCCTAAGTCTGTTAGACATAAGTCTTCCAGTGCTACCATACAGCAAGCTGGACAGACAGCCTGTGTTATCCTTTGTGTTCTCCATCAATGCGCATGACCAAGGCAGTGCTTTTTAAAGTTGAATTTATTATTTTTATTGAGATGTCAAAAAAAAAGAGCAGTTCTGGGGGACATCACAGACTCCCTTTTGCTGTAAAAGGGATAATACAATGATGATACTCTGACAAAGAACAACTCTTAAATAATAAGTTAGTTTAAGTGCAATCATACTGCAGAAATATACCTGGCTGACCCTGTTGCTCAGCAACACACACCTTCTCTTCATTGCTAAAGACATGGTATTTATTTAACCTTTTCTTGCCATCACGCTACTCTCATCTCTTCTGCCCAAATTGCTACAGATAGATGAAGCCTGATCACAAAAGAAACCTTGAACCTGTTTTTAAAAAGTTAAGTGCATAATGATTTTTTTTCTTGTTAGTGCCTTTTTTAATGCCCTTTCTTCATGCAGTTATCTAGAAGGAAAACCCTCTCTAATTATGCCAGGGGAAAGAGACCAAGAAACTAAGCACTGTGCTTTTGCTGGTGTTAAAAAAAATAATAAATGCGAGTGTGTTCAGAAACTGGAACGTTTTATGCAATACAAACACAGTATCTTTGACTGAGAATTTGCAGACTGAGATCTCCATGGTTGCCAGTCAGGTTTCTCTGAACTGGAAAGAGCAAACCCGGTGTTAATGAGTAAAAAGCAAAAAGGAGGGATGGCAGCTATTTAAGCAGCTGAACAGAGGAAATAAATGTCAGCTGTTGATGTCTGGCTTTATCCATTAAACGTGAACCTCTCACATAAGTCTAGCAAAGAGCCAGAAAAGGGTTTAATTAATAATGTAACCCTACGTAAAGTACTTTCAAGTTCAAGAGGGAATTTTAAGAGCCTTTTTACTGCCTTTAAGGGCAAAGTGGAATTTTATTTGAGAGTTTGTAATAGGCAATATGAGAACTGAAAAACATCTAGAAATAGAGCTAAAAAGATTAGCTCAAATGCCAGTTCAATTTTATGCCAACAACACCAAATCAGTGTTTATGGAAATGTTATTGTAATTAATCCATCTCTGTAGTTAATTTAATCCTTAAACTAACATATAATAAATAATAAGATTGAAGGGGGAGGTTTATCTTTCTTATTTTAAAGCTGAACTAATTATTTTCATTAAAACTGCAAATTAACTTTTGTGAAGAAGACACTGAACATCCCTTCTGTGAAAAGTAACTACAGCAGCAGTGCTTCTGATTAGAAAGTATATTTAAATATTTGGTTCCTATGTATCATATGTCTTTATATAGTTTTATATGTATTATGTTTAATAATACAAAAGGGATGGATCTCCTGTATCTTTAGTTATCTAGTAATTGAATATTCAGGTCAAATGACTTTCATAGCCTTCTCAAAAGAATAAACAAAGATAGATGGACCTTAGACATCTATTGTATCCTGATGTGACTCCAGACATGTTCCTTCTTTTCTTCTTTTACAATAGGAATCAGCAAACTTAGACTATAAGCCTGACTGTGCTACTTACAGTTAGAGGTCCTGAACCTCTGTGTCCCTTAGCAACACAGGATGCATTTGCTGAATCAAAGTTAGTAAAAGAGGCAGTAACTTAGAAAACGCAGCGCAGAGATAACAAAATACATCTGTTCAGAAATTATTTGGATTTCAGCCTTCTTAGATGGCTAAAAAAATAAGGAAAAAATAAAAAGATAAGAGAAATATTAAATTCAATGCAAAAAGAAAAGAAAAGAAAAGAAAAGAAAAGAAAAGAAAAGAAAAGAAAAGAAAAGAAAAGAAAAGAAAAGAAAAGAAAAGAAAAGAAAAGAAAAGAAAAGAAAAGAAAAGAAAAGAAAAGAAAAGAAAAGAAAAGAAAAAATATTAACATGTTCAAAATTTTATAGCTTTTATTTTCCAAAGACTGAGAGAAGGAAAAGTATTAAGCCCCTTGTTTTGCCTTATCTGCAAAGCTGTTCAGGTGGTGGAGACACTTCAATACATTTGTCTTAGTATATAGAATATGAAAACAAAAGTTCTTAGTTTTCATTACAATTCATCCATATTTTCCACCTGTTTACTGTAAAACATTACACTGTACCATTTGAGGATATGACATTGCTTGAGTTCATAATTCATGTTCTGTACTACTACTGATAATTTAGCAATTACTGAACATGTAGTCACAAAGGACTGTAAATTTAACATGAGATGAAGCTAGTAAAAAGATACAATTTCCAGCGGAATCTCTGAAGTGCTTCACAATGAAAACTACTTGCATCTGCAGTTCTGAAGTTTAAATGATGCCTATGTTTTCTTTTTTTTTCCCTTAGTAGCTTTTCAGTTTTAAGTTCTTACAATTTATTCTTTATTTCACTTCTAGCAAATCAGTAATGATCAGGATCCGAATTTCCTATTAAAAAATAAAAAAAAAAATTGATCCCTAACAGAAGAAAATAAGCAGAGTGTAAAACAGAGCATCATGTTAAAAATGTCAAAGCACTTATCTACAAACAATACATTCATTATCCTTATGGTAATAAATACAGCAAATATGCTAAAACTGACAGCTTTCATCTTTTGAGTTTGTTCTTCATAAAACTGGGAACTCAGTTCTTCTTTTACTTCACAAGGAGAAGTATTTTACTTCCCTAAAATTCCCTATATCAAAGGGATCACACTATTTGTAGAAAGATAGAAGACAAATCGGCTTTTAATTAAGAAAAGAAAAAAAAAAATCCCAGGGGAATTATACAATAATAGTCCCAAACAGCGCTAATAGAAACAATACATGCACGTTCAGTTAAGAATTGACTGATCAATGTGCAGAACACAATGGAAGATTTTCAGTATTAGCATTTCAGTGTGAAAATACTGACATTTTGTCCACAAATGAACACAAGAAACACACTAACCAACAGTGTACATCAATGAACAGAGACACTGCCAATCTTTTGTTTCATCACTGCTTTTATAAAAAAAAAAAGAAAATCTGAACTTTGGGAAGCATCAGTGAACATATACACTTCCAGTTAAATATTTCTCTTTCTGAAGGCAATCACTTAACACATGAAGAAAAGATATATCAATTACGTCTTTCTGAAATCTGTCTGAAGACCAGCTAACACTACTTTTTCTTCTCTTTTCTAGGCAGAAAAAAAAAAGTTGGCAACAATTTTCATGTTAATGAGTTGGGTAAAATATGAATTACTTGGAGGTGGAAGTGGAAGCACACACTCAAGTGAATGCTCAGATGTTCTATAGGACAATGTTCTTGCTTCTCCTGAGTTAAATGAATCTTTAATTTTTTTGTTTTGTTTTGTTTTCAAATAAAATAAAATATAAGAGGAAGGCTAATGCATGCCTCTCATTCCCAGAGCATACTGCTATCCGCACCTGAGGCAAGCTTCCTTTGGGGGCATATGCTTGACATTCATGGATTTGACCCTCGCAGATAGGGAAGATCCTACATCCAAATGAGGTTTTATTACATTTGTATGGTGCAGGAGATAAAACTCACTGCTAGTGTTTTAGAAAGGAAAGCAGTTGTGTTCTGTTCTCGAAGGAATGGTGAAAAGTACTGTGAATCTAAAAAGAGTAAAAACACTCAGTAAGCTGTAGATCAGAAGGTTACAGTCTCCTAAATCCAGAGAATCAACAAATTTAGCATAAGGTGTTGGTCTTGGCATTTTCAAACAGCCCCCTGTTCAGCTGACATGTCCAGCTCCTCCCAGCTGTTGCAGCATGGCCAGGCATCAAATGCCAGTGTCTAGGCCTCAGTTTGAAATTACATTTCTGAGGGTTATTTAGTATACAACTTAAAATTATTTTGTTTACCATAAGCACAACAAAAAATATATTATTAGGTAAGTTTTTGCACAGTTGAACTGATTATTTTCATTTCTAGTTCATGAAATACTCTTTAAGCTTTTGTTGAGTGCATTTAATGTGTATCATCCATTCACATTGTGTATGGTGTTGATTACAAGAACATTACAGACAGTATTATAGAACATATAGACTATGTTCTCCATCCTGATTTGGAAGATTTGGTTGGAAATATTGCATTTCAGAGTAAAAGTAAACACTCCTCGTCAGCCTAGTTGTATTTGCTTTAGCACTAATAGTTGACAATCAAGGAAAGGAAATGTAGAAAGACATTTCATTTAAAGCTTCATGTTGACTCATTACTAATTATCAACTAGTTAGTTGACAATCATGGGAAATCACTGCTAAAAAACAGGTCCTTTTATAGCTTTTATAACCATTTGAGAATGGTACATATTTTTCATTAAGAAAAATGTGATATTTTCCTTTCCAGATTGGACATGTATGTTGCTTTTAAGATATTTTTCCATAGACATATGAGAAGAATAGAGATTTAGGTGTATATTAAGGAGAATAGACTCTTCTTAAAGGCAAGGATATTTTTTCAAGCTATGTGTAAGCATGTACAACAAGATTTATTTAAAAATGTACCTTGCCTCCAAACGTAGACTTGAATTTAGCAGAATTTATGAATCAGGAAAAGCAATATCATTGCTGTTTCGTGTAGATTTTCAAATATTATTTTCTGAAATAGCTATGTCAGGTTTGGATGTACTGAGTACAGTAGCTAGTTCACTCTTGGTCAGTGCAGACATTCTGAAATTTAATCCTTGCTTCCCAGGTTTAACTAAAACCCATACATGTAAATTAGATGATAACTGCAGTATTCTTGGGTTTGATAATACAATGTTCATTGGTGTCACATCTGATATTCCTATGGACATTTTAGTGTCTACTGAGAATGTCTGCAGAATTTCTTAGAGAAAAAAAAACAACCACGTGTAGATTCTACTCATGCAAATGTATGTGTGTAATATAAGTACCATTTCCATATAGCCTCCCTGTGTGATACACTGGAAACCCAGAGATAACACTGAAGTCACTAGGACTCAGGAAACTTTCTGTTGATTGGCTCAAGCCAGGCAAAATAAATTTGTAGGGAAAAACTTGAGGCCATTAAAAGATGGCAACAGGACCAATATGATAAAATTTAGAGAACGATAGAAAAAAAAAAGATCAGAAACATATTAATTGCTCCTTAAATTAAGAATCTTCATTTTTCATGTGGTCTGTTGCCTAGACATCAGCCAGTAAAGAATGGTGTAGCATTCACTTCCAATTGCTTAACCTGGTACACTCTACGTTTGTATCATGTATAGATTGGATGTGTAAGTAGGGAAGGTGGAAAAATTTTCAGGAGGAATACTGCAGCTATGTGCATAAGGGAGTTCTGCGTCTATTAAAGGAACAGAAAATTATGAAACTTAAATATGTTATGAAACTTAAGATGCCTAAGAGACAAAGATTGCCCTGGGGGTGCCTGGATTTGATACTGACATCTGTACTCAAACAGAATGTTTTCTTACTATGAGGAATTTTATTTGAATGAGATTAAATTATTCCCCTAATAAAAAACATTAGTAGTATTTCTTTCACCTAGGAAAAAGAACAAACAATATTTGTTGAGACAGAATAATAGATGCAGTTATCTATTTTTCACATAGTAATCATGTCAGATTCATAATTTTACATACATTCCCTTTTGAAAAGAATTTTCAATGACAAGCCACAATATTTTCTTACAGTGCTCAGAATGAAATTGCCAGTTTCAGGACAGACATCCTTGTCATAACTGCCTTTAAAAGAAACATATCACCAACTATTTTACAAACGCATACTACCATAACATTTTAAATTTGAATGTGCATAAGGTGGAATCCAATTTCTGTTCACAACGTAGTGATCATAGCTCTAAACATTTTGGTAATTATGTTTTGTTTTGATCTGAACAGTCCAGAAGATCTCTCTATAAAGAGAAATTACAATTAAAAAAAAAAAAAAAAAAAAAGAGGATTCAAGATCTCAAGAAAAGTTTCAGAACTTTGCATTTCCTATAAAATTCAAAATTTTCAACAAGTAAATGCTTGTATATTGCCTGGCCAAACTAGTAAAAAATAAATTGCTTTGATAATTTCATTGTTTCCCCAGATTTTCTGTGTCTCTAGGAAAGAGTTGGAAATAAATCAGTTTATCTGGGAAATGGTACCAGTTGGGACCCAGCTGATTGCATTTAATGTGTATTTTCTCAGGTAGCTTCGTTTTACTGACTTGATGTTTGAGAAGTCCAGATGCTAATGCTCCTAATGATTAGCCACTCTTTTTGACTTTTGGTAACAAGAATTCTCATGCAGCTAATATCAAACAGAACTTTGTGCTCTACATCTGTCATTTCAAAATTCCCATTTTTGAATTCCCCTAGTCTCAAGTACGTAGTACATTTTCTCCCTATTTTACTCCCTACAATCTTCTCTCCTACTTCCAAGGCCCCATGATGCAAAATGTCATTTTGCCGGTCTTCAGTTCCAGTTATAACTTTAATCTTACTGATTTTAATAGGCTTTTCAAATACAATCCCATAAAAGTCCCCCGTAGAAGGAGGCTTGCCCCAGAAGTACTCATCAATGCTGCTGTAAGCCTTGCTTGCTTCGTAGTTTTCAAATACATTCATGTTGGTGTGCAAGTTTGCAGGTGGGTTGTCAGGGATATCAAATGATTCCTCTTCAAAATCATCATCCTTTAGTTTGTTTTCAGCTCCTTTGTAAGATGAATAATATCCCATGTGCTGGAACAGCGATGGCTTAAAACGTATCACTTCCTTTTGAGCTAACAGCCCACGAAAGTGGATCAACAACCAATCGCAAGGCATTTCTTGGTAAAACATCAACAAAAAATGGGCCAGGCGTGGGAGGTCATGGGAATGGTAAAGCTTTCCAATATACCCCAGTTTGGAGAATTCCAAAGTTACCCAGTAGGATCCTTCTCTTGAGGTAATTACTTTCTTAACAGTGGTCAAAAAGTTCTTTGAACAACGAACGTCATCTTCTAGCATCACATAATAGTCAGAAAGATTAGCACAGAAGTTAAGCAGGAAAGCATAATCAACATTTTGTTTGGATCGAAACTTCACGCGGTCTTCTGGGTCATTGTAATTTCTCTTGAGACCATCTAGTATTGGATAATACTCCTCAGGGACGTGAATAACTATTAGTCTGCCTGCAATTATGTGATGTGCAAATTTCTGTGAAATATCCTGGACCATCCCTTCACACCAGGTTGAATCAAAATCTGCCAGCTGTACTACCACTGTGATTTCTTTAAGTTCCTCATAACTTGACTGTTCAAATATGGACTTGATGGTCTCAAGCAAGTAGTTTCCTTTTTTCCGTTTCACAGAAGATAGCCCAATTGTAAGATACCCTGTACAAAAGAGAAATCAGACAAAAACAGAGAATCTGACATTGCAAACTAGTTTCAAAGCTATCATCTGGGGCTGTGTTAATGTTGAATAAAGCTTTTGAATGGTGAACCTACTGAGATGCATGCAGCAAAGAATGTTTATTCCTTTTTCATGAAACAAGAATCATACTGCATACTAGTGTGAAATGGACAAAATCCAAACAGTGTGAATGTGTACGCCTGGGACAGGAAAAAATCCACTGATCAAAAATTCAATGTTAAGACTATGAAAATCTGAAAGAAAGAAAGGTGATTATGATTTATGATTCACACAATAATTTTGAAACAAGGCACTGTGAAGTACAGCACCAAAACATGAGCTAAACTTTCATCATTTTAAGCACTATACAGAACTAGTTCCATTTATGCATATATTTACCATTTTGTGAATGTAGCATGGATGATTTCTCTCTGCATTTTCATTTTCAACTGAACTTGTCCAATTTTCCCCTGTTGAATTTTTTTCTAACCCTTCTTCAGAACTCACTGAGTAAGCACACGCAAGTCCCTTTTGCAAGATGTAATTTGGACATCATTTTGAAATAGAAGAGAATTTACCACTGCTTATCTGTATTTCCATAAGCTGTTTTCAATGCTGCTACATTTTGCTGGGGAAAGATGCATCTTCACTGTAAGCAAACAATTTAAATCTCTGCTGCCTTGCAGTTATTACTATTATATATTTCTTTCCTGGCAGTCCAAATCAGTACTTTCAGATATCTTCTGATGTATATCTATTTTAATGTAATAAATGCTAAGACTTGATAATTAAGTTGAGTCTGCACCAACTTTCTTAAAAAAGTGGTTTGTAAAAGACTACTCTGATATGACGATGCATAGTTTTCCTTGAGTCTAAATTCCACTTAAAATGTAATTGTACAGTGAAGTACAATCCCTAGAAGCCAGGCATGCTGCCTACATAGTCAGGATTTTCTCAAATCTAATTTGAACAAACTATACCTTACAGCTTTACTTTATACCTAATACCTATGAAGATCAGCAAGTCACAATTCTATTTTACTGTCTGTGCTTGGACTCCGGAGCCCTGTTTATGCTGGTGAAATGATTGATTTGGAAGAACTGTTGGATAAAATTGAAGTATGTCTATATTTCACTTCAGATGAAGGTCTTGAGGCCTGCTTGAAGTCAGAATGAGCATATAGTTTGTTTGGCTGGGAGAAAGATGGGAGAAGAATCCTCCTCTACCTTCTCCATAAATATTGCAACTCCTATTTCTAGTTATCATAGTTAAATAAACAATGAATTTCAGCTGCAAGACTGATCCAACAGGGGACCTGAAAGCTGTATCTGATCCCAATCATATTGACTGTACAGGCACAGGCTGTGTCTAGTCTTAGGGAATGGGTGCAGAGCACCATCATCATGTGCATAGCTCCCAGTTTCTGAATCATCTCTGCCAGCTTTGGAGAAGATCCGCAGAAATATCCACAGAAAATCTGGGGCTGCCTGAAGGACAGCTTATCAGGCAGGCATGTGATTAGAAGATAAAGAAGTTGTAGGACACTCACTGCTTGGGCTGAATTAGCAGCTACCCAGGAACTGCCTGTTCAGAGATACCTGTCCCACCACACTCTCTGAGATCCTCACCGTTTAACTGATTTATCTTTCCTAGAAACACCACAGGAACTACATGGATTTCACCCATTTTAAATTACCTCGTTTCATAACAGTCAGATTGCAGGTACTTACTTCTCCTTGGCAAAGGCGTGCCAGCTAGGTAGCGATAGGAAATGTTTATAGATCCTGAGAAATTAGACAAATCTTTGTACGTGTGAGCATAGCGCTCTGGGTTGAGCTGATGCGTGGCTGTTTCTCTGATTAATTGCTTGTCCCCTTCCTATTAGTGAGAAAACAAGAAGAATAGGAGAAGGAGAGAGATACAGAGAAACACATTTATGAATGCTAGCCAGAAAGGCAACACAGACAGGCAGGTTTCCAAAAATAACATTTTTCAGTGTCAGCTTTCTTGAAAGCATGTAGATGTTACCTCATTTTTTAAAACCCATTACTGAATATCACACATTTTTGGTTGCAGGAAATAACTTTTCAGATTATGGTAAAAAGAAAAGAAGAAAAAGCAGTTTGGAGAAAAATTCTTTAAATGTTGTTTTTTGAAAGGTTTTGGATCAGTTAATTATCACAAAAAAAAGCTGGCATACTGAGAACAGGGAAAAGAGAACATCAGTTCACAGTACATGAGATAATTTTCCTTGAAAGAAGAAGTGGTGGAGGAAATCTTTTCGAAAATACTTTCAGTGATTAAAAGCAAAACAGCCCAAACCAACCCTCAAACAAGAAAACTATTAAAAAAGCCCTAAACAGAGCAAAGAGCAGTTTACATCACCACATTCTCTCTCTCTGTCCCCTATTCTTGTTTTTTGTTTTTTGTTTTTTTCTTTCAAGAGGCCTCCTGAGCCTTAAAAAAATCACACAAGAGAAAGAGAGACTTCATCAGCAAATCATCCATTTAACCTTTCCCTCAGACTTTAAAAAAAAGTATATAACAAGATGCAGCACCATGAGACTGTTTACAGTTTACATTGTTTGAGCCTAGTCTGATGACAGGCCAATTAAGAAATGAGTTTATTTCTTCTATTACAGTATGTTACTATGCTAAAAAATGTCCTGACCTGTCTTAAATGAGAGCATTGTGCAGCATTAGTTCTGCTTCTAACAAGAATAACGGTAAGCAAAATTTATGTTTGATGGTATAAACATTCTAAATATGTGAAGATGTATTTTATGGTGAAAATAAATATTACTGTAAACCGATCCCATGTACATTTTAAGTTCACTATTTTTCTTCCATAGAAGAGTAAATAATTGGCATCTGAGTAAAGATCTTTTGGATGATGTCCCGCACTGTTATACTCTCTAGTGCTGCTATACTACTTCACATTTTCTCGTAAGTTAGGTGAAGAAGGCTTATTCTAGGTTAAAATGCAAATCAGTGGACTGGCTCGAAAACAAAACAGAAAACAACAACAAGCAACAACAATGACAAATGCACAAAACAATTGTTCTAGTACTAGTATAACTTTTTCAAACAGTGTTTTTCATTAAGGTCAAAATGTCATTTGTAATTCCAAAACAGAACACCAAAATTCCTCATTTCATAGGATGTGAGAATGTAAACGCAACTTATTGCATAAAAAGTTTAAAAATAATTTGAAATTGTAAATGTGAAGACAACATGTTAAAATGAACTGACCACACAAAAACAAAACAAAACAAAGAAAAAACAAAAAGTTTTTTCATTTTACTCTTGAAGGAATGCCTCTTATGGGTAGATTTTGCTGTTCATTCAAAAAATGAATGGAAAGCAAAACTGAAATATTGATTTTTCCTTAAATATAAGGGGTTTTTTTGTTTTGTTTTTCTCCTGACTGCTGTGGAGAGATCAGTGAAGATGAAGAGCTAATTACTCTCTTTAGCTGTCTTTGTTTTACAATAGCTCTGACTCTTCTTTCTTGATTAACCTTTAGAACATGTTCTACTGTTTGCTGGATCTTGAAGGATTCCTGTAAGTGTCAGAATAGTCCAAAGTGCTCCATTTTTATATACATACACTGCTCCACTAAAGATTCTATGTCAACTACAATATTGCTACTGTTTTCACAGTGCCCAAATAAGGTCTGGTATTCATAGAAGAGTTAGGAATCCATTTATCACTTATAACTCAGAGTATGTAGAACAAGTCACTGTATCCCAACAGAGATATTGCAATATAAGTTATATTAATTCAGAATGTTTTCTAAATGTTTGAATAAAGTGGCACTCACACTACTGCAGAACCATAAGCATATATCAGCACTGCATACCATCTATTAAAACAATTTAAATAATTTCTCCTGGTGAGCCATTAATTTTCACAGTCATTACTTTCCACTTTCACTGCAAATGCCCTGCAGAGACCAATGAAAGGGTTTATTTGAACATGCAAGATTCTCCTCGTGAAAAAGGAGTATCTCAGTTTTAATTTGTAACTTCCTGAAAATCTGCTCTTTACATGTTGTGTGTGGTGAAAGTTGCACCAGCTGTCCAAAACTGGGAAGAAAAGCTGGGCAATTACACGCATACTCTGTCTCTTATCTACAGGAGATCTTCCAGCAGGAAACAAGCTGTAGTTAGAAAGTCAGAAGGCCTTCAGGACTCTGAGAACTTTCAGATTCTAATTTCCTGAGGCACACTGGTTAGCTTGCTGTCCTCAAAATCTATCCAGAATTGTGTCTTTCCTCACTACTAACACTAAAGCTGCTTTTTTTTTTTTTCTGCTTTTTTTTTTTTTTACCTCAGCAGAGCACATACACTAGTAAATTAACGGAGCTGTCAGACATGGTCGGAAAAGTTGAAAATCAAAATAAATAAATAAGATAAAAAGTCAACAGCCTGACACATTTGAAAAATGCTTGATGGACCAGAAATGTATCAAGAGATCTGGGAGAACTGTCAGGAGATTTGGCAAGAGACTTGGCTGGGAGATACATGAATGCAAACATGCCAGAACTGTGATGAGAGAAGCAATGAAGAAGAGTGAATTTCTAAAAAAAGATGGGAAAAAGAGCAAATTAAGAATAAGACATGGAGCCATCTGGGGAGTTGGCAAATAGGATAGGAAAAGAATTAAAAAACAAATCAAGAGGAACGCCATTAGCAGTGATAATAAAAGAACTTTCAGAGACATCTGGGGGAGTTAGAAGCAATTACTGAAAGAAGAAAATACTGCTAGGAAAAAAAAAAATGATAAGCCAGGTCAAATTCAATTACAATGAAGAAATCATGAATAAATCAAACAGTGTAAAATCTTAGTACTAGTGCTGTTAGAGAAAGCATTATGTCAGTAATGGAGTAACATACTGGAAGTATGAGTTATCTTTTCTAAAGTTCAAAAAGCACTAGGATGGCCCTAATTGTATTCACAAAGTTAACAATATTGCTGTGGGTAATGCAGTGAGTAAAATGTTTTTAATTAATATCACTAGTAAGATATACATTGTTGTGATAAATTCGTATAAGAATTTTACTATTTACATATTGCACATATCTCATATTATCGTATTGCTATTCAGATCCAGCAAAGACTTCACCTTCCACAATACTGGGAAGTCTGTACTGCCCCATTACACGAGTCAGACAAAGAAGAATCACAAAGCCATTCATTAGTTCAACTTAAGAAAGAAGGCAGTCTAATTGTATCACAATGCTATATGTTTAGTTTAGCAATTTTATTATTTGTAAGCTCCACCTTTCAGGCTATCACGCCTTCCACTGGGCCCAATCCAATTTCTGATGAACTGGAAATTCAAAATATAACTAAAACTTCATATCATACTTCTCATTCTCCAGTGAGACATCGATAGGGTACATATAAATTTATGTTACATTCTCGATAACCTACTTGTTGAAATTCTTAACAGACTTTCTGATTATCTATTTATTTATTTATTTATTTATTTGTTGCTACCATTGACTTACACTAGGTGTCATTTCCATCTAATTGTTCACACTGTAGCACTGAACCTAGAAGATTCAAATATGGGAAACAGAATATGACAAAAACATAGAATAAAAGCAGTGAAAATAAATTACTCATACAAGAGCCTAAAAGTAATATGGAATTAATGTAGATTCTCTTCTATAATTATATTCCCTATCATCATGTAATGAAGTATTTACAAGTGAGATTCATAGTACAGACTGAAGAAGGAACTCCTAGCTTACATGAATATTCCAGATGTAGGCAATTTCTACATTAAAACGGAAGGAAATCAAGAAATATGGGAAACACAGAATACATTTTGGCTTAGAAGGAGGTATCTGATAGAAAAAAAATTCTACATTAATTTCCTCCTGTACTTAGGGCAAAAAGTAAAGGACAGTTCAGATCTTACTGACACACCTGTGTGTGTTGTATATTGATCAGATGACTTCATCAGGACACGTTTTTCTGTTAGCTGTACACCAAAAGGAGGAGACTACAGGAATTATGAACGTTAATGATTCTCTAGGGATGTATTTTATTGTTCCAGAATTTCTTTCATCTAAGAAACTTACCAAAACATAACCATCTTCAATGTACAAGTTCATGAACAGCAAGCAAATGACAAGGACGCCTAAGAATGACACTGCTGATCGTTTCCGCAAGCATCTCATTTTATCAAAATATTTCAAGTTGTGTCTCATATGAAGAAAGGCATACGGTAGTGTCACCTATGAAAGAAAATCACAGTGTTACAAGAACTCTTAATCTACCTGATAGGTGTGAGAGTAAAACAATATGTATCAAAGCTCTTCAAATATACATAGAATATACTCCTTAAGGTGGGATTTGTTTCATGTAATCTTGGTCATCTTCAAGCTAAATCTATAATTCTACCTATAATTTAACCTTCCTTTTCCAGTCAATAAAGAAAAGCACACTTTATCCTACACATTTTAGGCTGGCACTATAAAAACATTGTGACAGGAGAGCATCAGCTATTCAGTTCCCCCTGCATAAATTTCTTAGATTCCATCTAGATGACTAGGAAAGATGATTTGTACCTGTACTTCCTTTCAAATACAGCTCAAGCCAAAAGGCCAGGAAGAAGTTATTGCTCGTCTCAATATCCTTGCCAATGGGAAAGGTGTGGATACTCCCAGGCGTGAATGAGGTACTTTTCCTGCAGAAAGGAGGTAACATCAGGAATCTGCAGCACCCCTCAGCCTCAGGCACTTGTACTAGTATGAAAAAAAGTATGAAAAAAACTTCCATCGGAGCTGTTATTTTCTGCACTGAGTGTAGAAAAAAGATCAATATCTACCTTAGACTGAACACATATAGCTGTCAGAAAGCCCTTATTGCTCCAATTAAACAAATCAAAGAAAAGTGGCAGAAAGAGTCAGAAAGCTCATTAGTAGAGTTCAAGATCAAGAAGGCTGTCTAATCATATCACAATGTTACATATTTATTGTAGTGATGTTACTATTTAAACAATATGAAAGTCATTCTTGGATATCAGATCACAAACATTAACTTGTTCTAATGTATTTAACTACTTCTCTTTGAACTACATTTGATTGAATATCGTCTGACCACAAACTAAAATGAAAACCACACAGATTCCAGACTGCACTGCTCAAACACCGAGGAATTCTTAACTGAAAAGTAGATTATAAACTCACTGTTTATGTTTTCACTGTTTTTTAAGTACAAAAGTGTTATGGCTGTTGTTTATAACAATGTATGATTTGTCTATAATATTTAATACATTGAAAACATATGAATAGAGTGCAAATATCTACTAATCTACATGAAGTGATGCACTACATGTGCATGTTTAAACTCTGTATTTAAATACCTTCATTTTTTAAAGCACTGAACAACTGACAGAAAATGTATCCAACTATGAATTCCACACGAGATTTATTACGTCAAGTTGATAGTTTTCTGGACTACTGATGAAAAATCTTTAAAATGTAGAATTCAATCTATATTTACATTGCCAAATTAATTAAATATATCTGACAGTCCATTAGACTCTAGAGAAATGAGAGGTAAGTACATCAGGTGTAAGTAGTGCAAAAATGTAACTAACCAAGTTTTTTGCATATAGATGAACTGCAGTGGATGGATGCTGGCTGCTTTTAATATCATTGGCTTTAAAATCACTATGTTGAGAACAATAAGAGCAACATATCTTGCACAAAGGAAAAGAACTATTAACGAACAACTAAGTATTTTTCATAAATTGGCCAGATTTATCCCTGTTTGTTTCAGGGTGGGCAGAACCAAAGCAGACTGATCACCATGAATCTGAATAAATCAAATGTAGGCATTTTTTTTTAAGGTTACAATAGTCCTTTGCATTTCCTTACCGTCTAATGGAAATGAGCACCAGGAAGGAGCTATCAAGGCCATGAATCTTCAAACTCTTGCCCTCCATCCACTGACAGCACAGTGATTACTGGTGATCTGTGGATTCAACAGGCTGTCAGAGGACACCATATCAGTTGTGGAAATGAAAGATTGCCCCTGTTCTAGAATAGGCCATGAAACATATGCACATGCATACATATATGTATGTATACTTACATATATGTATATACATATATATATATATAAATACTTTTTCTCACAGTGTAACTATGCCTTTTCAAAGCAATACACTCTTAAAAACTGATGAAACTAACACTGGAAAGATTAGATACTGGCAGTTCTTAGAGAACGGTGTGAGACAGCTTGACAGCTGAAAATTCAAGCAGCAAGACACAGAGTGCTTAGAACCACTATCAACTTTAGGGGTATCAGAGATGCGCTGCAGCTGCACATAGAGAATTTTTCCTTTGGAATGCTTGAGAATAAATAAGTGACTTTTCAGACACAGGATGACTGTTCACGTTGCTGATTGCACTGTGGTACCTCCCTTGTCTTTGCTCTGACCAACTTTGACCAAAGTCAGTAAGTGTGAGGAAGGTGTTTGTAACTACATTTTCTGGTTATATTTTCTTCCTTTAAGGACCAGCAATTTTCATTAGATAATTACTTTGTTGAATTAAGAAACAGGCATTGCTAGAATTACACAAGTGAGACTGGAGGAAGGCTATTATTATTAATGATAATGGAGGACTATTAATGCAGAAAGATAATTGTTGCACATGGCCAACATTCAGTAGAAATTGCTTATATTTATTGTGTTGGTTTCACACAAAGCCATTAAAACGTTCTTGATTACAGACATAATCCTTGAAACTGTTGAAATTAAAACTTAGTTCCAATGTTGATTTTTTTATGCTCATAAAACTTACAGGACCCTACCAACCAGAGGAACTACAGAGAAGGACATCCAGTTGTGATGAAACCTCTGCTGACAGCACTTCATGAAGGAGACACAGCTGCAATCACTAACACCAGATGGCACTGCAGATGTGTCTTCAACTGCCATCAACCTGCTCGAAAACCTGCTTCTTCCAGCCAGTTTGTCTGAATGTACTATTTGGCATACTTATAATGTAAGCCTTTAGCTAAAAATATTCAAGCCTCATACATATGGAATTCCTTACATTGTCCTAGAACTGCTTTTTCTTGCATCGCTATTTCCAATCTGTAACATGGCACTTTGAAACACTACAAAAGTGAAATATGAAAGGTTAAAAAGATAGTGGTAGGCACTGCCAGTCATCTTTTGAAAAAATATCAGAACTTCTCACAAAGATTTTTTTGCTGTTCTGTAAGCCCATTTGAGCAGAATATACACAGTCACACAAAACTAAGGCTCTGAGATTGAAAAAAAAAATGCTTCAACTTGTCAGTTATGAAGCCATAACTTTGCCATAGGATTTTATGCTTTCATTATTCATGCACAATTAAGTAGATATTAGAATTCTATAAGTGCAATTTGTTTTGTAAAGCTAGCATTAAGTTGTTACAATGTAGCTATTAATACACCTGCATGGATTCTAACTCTTGTCCTTTCTAGATGAGATGTATCATTTTCTTCCCTCTCTTTGGACTCCAAAACTCTAATATACATTCGTATTCACACGTGCTTGTGCTGTTATGCATAGTAATTTAAACTATAATTCTTGTGACTTTCCAAGATGATACAGACATAAAAGAACAATGAACTAAAATATGCAATCACATACCTTACAGAGAGAAGCTGTTTTTTATAAGACCTGTAAAGGTGTGAAGGCTTTATAAAGATCAGAACTGATTTTCACATAATAATGTGATGCTTTCTCTTGCAGAATTTGCAACACTCAACAGAATTTTTAAAAAATGTTTTAGAAAGCAAATTCTGAATGCACTTCTAGTAATAGTCTGTTCCTAATAGCCAAGTCTTTGAAACAAACAAACAAAAAGTTAAATTTAAATTTAAAGCTGTTAAAAGTTTTAAACAACTTTCAATTGTGATGTCTAGGTGGCTTTTTCCAAGAATAAAAAGTGGCTAAAAGCAAAGCTTCTTCCTTATTTTCCCCCTTCTCAGAGGTAAGAGGATATTTTTGCTAGTTCTGCAATAATTTCTGTGTACCACATATACGCAATTTCACTGTGACAAACCATTTCATATTCAATCTTGTCTAATTCTTCATGACTTTCTGACAATATTTGCCACATTTGCTCTGTCCCACTTTCAGAGACCACTGTTCAATTACCTGATCAATTTCCTTTGAAAAGATAAATGTTAAAAGACCCTGTAGTCTTCCTTTACAACCTAAACATAAACTTACCTAACCAATATGGTGGATCTACTTGTGTCTACAAATGTAAAGAGGTGCAGCAGTGAGATCATCTGCTATGTTCTGAGTCGCCATCCCTGGATGTGTTTAAAAACTGTTTGGATGTGGTGCTCAGGGACGTGATTTAATGGAGGGTTGTTATTTAGGGTAGTATGGTTAGGTCATGGTTGGACTCAAAGATCCTTAAGGTCTTTTCCAACATTACTGATTCTATGATTCTATGATTCTACTCTGGGTTTCTTGGGTGCTGTGCCCTAGCAGCTAAAGAAAAGTTGCATATTTACAGAGGAACAGATGGATGTCAGAAATGACAACTTTTTTTTAATATATTTCCAAATCAGGCACAAAGCTTTGCCTGTCACTAGTCTTCCAGGGCATACAATAGACAAGATCTGTTACCATGCTAATTATATAAAGAAAATTCTGAGATAACATTCGCAAAAAATCATGACTGGATTGCTAAATCCTTTGTGAATTTTATTGCAATCCTTGATTTGACTAAGATGCTCTGAATTAGGTCCTTCACTTCTGAGCTCTGAGATATATCATTCCACCATTGTATAACTAAACTGCTTGCACTTCTTGATGATTGTCCAATTTCTTTTTCAGATTTTCTGTTTGGAAGACTGCAGATGATGCCTCAAGGGTTCCATTCAGTCCTCTTTACAAATAGCAAATTAAGCACAGGAAAAAATAAAAGGAATTTTTGTACATGATTACTATTAAATTCTGCATGTGTCATGGTCTTCTTACATAAGATGAAAACACAGCTAAGCAAAAAAAAAAAAAAAAGGACACTGAACCCTAAATTACCATATACATCTGAGCTACAGTTTTTGGCAGACTAGAAAATTACAATGGATAAGTTTTTGCTATTTCATAGAGCTCAGATAGACTCACAGCAAAATTTACTGTCTATCTTACTGAAAGCCTGAAAATATGGATAAAATGTTTAAGGCTGACAGGCAGGATGCTTGCTGTCACTGGCAGCAGAAAAGTAAAAACTGTTGTGAGGGAAAAGAAGCACTAGCTCAGAATGAGGCTAACAAATCCAGATTTTAGAACTTGAGTTTTAAGCTGGCAATAAATACAGTTTTTAGATGGTTTGCTGTTTTATTTTGTAGCTCCAAATGCTAAAATTGTCCTAGAGATTGTCATGTCTTCTGAAATTTATATTCTATATACAGAAAGTCAAAAACAGATGTAGAAGAATGGACTACTCAAAATTTTGTATATAAAATGTAGAGCTTTAACTCAATATACTATTGGAGGATGAAATGTCTTCAGCATCAGAATGACGTAAAACAGAGCAACAAAACTTACTTTAGCTGTAGTGCTCTGAGCAAAACGTAAAGTAGATCCCTTGGTCAAGTCTAATCAAGGTGAAGAGGTGACTAAAAGTAAGAAGATGTATTGACTTAGATGTTAAACTACTATCTAATTAATCACTGAGTGAGTAGGAGCGTATATATTTTATCAAGTATGTTGTGGTTTGAAAGATGGATTTTAGAAAAATTGTTACAGGTGATGATTTGATGGGATGTGGAAAAAACCTAGAAGGCTACAAAAAATGGCAGGCAAATCTGAAAGAGACCTTCAAGTTCTGATCCCGAGAGACGAAGCAAAGGGAAAAAAGAACAGTATAGGAGAGAATGCTGCTCACTAAAACATCCAGAGAAAGTAACCTTAGAAACAGATGGAAACTCAAGAGTGAGGGTTTAGGTGGCATCAGAAATAAGGCAAAAATGACTCAGTATTGAAATTAGCAGTGGAATTAAAAGATACTCAGTAAATTTATCAGTTTACTCATCAGTGAATAAAAGGAAGACATGGATACAAGCACTGCTGTGTTCAACAGCAAGTTCAGACTTTCATGGATGATTATCATATATGGCATTTGTGTAGCAAACTAAATTCCTTGAATCTATTAGACACCAATCTGACTATACTAATGGGAATACATATACTATACTTGCCTGAATACCTCCCTACATGTTTCAATACCTTCACTGGAATCACAGTCTGTATTAGCTAATCATTCTGTAAGCTAATCACTCCGTAAGCTAACTTTTGGCTCAGGGTTCTACAGTTTCTTACCTGAGGTTTATGTTATGAACTTATCCTTGGCCATAATCAAGTATTTTTGATGTCATATTTGTAGTAAGCAAACACTCCAGTCTTCCAAACTGGATGGTAAAAGCAGCATAAGCATTTGACAAAAGCCAATTAAGAATCATCAGAAAAGTTGCATTCTGACCTTGGCTGAATCTGATCATCTAACAGAAACATGAGTAACTTCTCTGTTCATTTATAATCCTGATTTGAAGAGAAGAGTCTCCTTGAAGACATATAAGTATGTGACTAATTTGGTTCAGTCATTGGTGAATCTCAAAATGTGGTGTTAGCTACTGAGCTGTCATAATCCTCCATACTCTTCTTGCTTCACAGTTTCTGTGGCTAGTTACAACATGGTACTGTTAACACAAGTGCAGAACCCTGAGAGGTTTTATGTGCTGTGGAACAAGGAATATCTTTTGTGAGAAATCTGTGCTTCTGAGGAGCCACCCCTTGCATAGCATTCTATGAACCTATGTCAGGTACTGAAGGCTATTTTAGCATGGCATCTTTACATATCATTTCACAATACTTCCATAATAATGTGTGTTTGGAATACCATGATCAAAAAGCAATGATTTTTTATTGGGTGAGTTCGTTCAAAACATATATATATTCATATATGTGTATATATTTTTCATATATATAAATATAATTATATATATATATTTCCGAAAGGTAAAATGGCATTGCTGGCTCCTTTACTCTCTAGTAAAACAAGATTTAAGTAACTCAGATTAGAGAAAAAAAATATACATATATCCAGCTTGAAATGTGACTAGGTGTTATTGAACAACTCCCAAATTCGTGAGATTCTGACTTATAGTTTATTATTTGCACAAAACCACATATCTGTGGAGTTCATGGTACCCCTGGGAAATAATGTAAAATAGATTAGGAGATTAAAAGTGAGAAAATTGGTTTTCACTGGCTTTGTTACTAATCTTTTTCTCAGATAAGTGTTTCATTAAGACTTTCCACTGAGCTCCCAGATAGAATCTTCCTGATCAATAAACTAAATCATTCTGTGAAAAAGGTTTAGAAGACTACATATACATGTGTAAGAGTCAGTAATCTGCTTATTCATTTTTTAAAAAAATGTCCCTCCTCAGAAAATCTTAATAAATTTTGATGATTAAGCATCTTTAACATGAAGATAGTTATTTATAACTATTGTATTTATATAAATAATTATATTTATAACTATATTTGCTATTATAATAGCAAAATGACTTTTGCTTTTCTATGGACTTTGCTATTTATCAGCTTGTCTAGACATGACCTATCATGTATATTAATTAATGTTGATTGTATAACCAATGGAGATTGTTTTAGATGTACCATAATACGTGCAACATACTATCTTCCTCTGAAGTGCAATTAAGTCATGCAGTCTAAGCAGGAGCTGTGGTGGGTTTACAGCCGCTGTTGCAAGTACTGCTTGTGCTTTTGCATTCTTTGTCAATTCTGCCTGCTGAGTCAATTAGATCCTTCGCAGAAAGAAACCCTTTGGCTCTCCTGTAAATAGATCATGCACACTAGCAGCTTTCCATGGCCATAATGATGATTTTGAGCTTAATAATCAGATTTCCTTAGGCTTTAGAAAAGTATTTCTAGACAGAAGTGAGAAGAATCCTGGGTTGAGTAACTACACATAGGACAAACAGCCATTTCCAATCAATGAAGTTAAGTTGAATGGCTTCTCATAGAGCACATGTACTTATCAAGTTGCTTTCTCTCTGTCTGTGTGACCTGCCAAGTAAAACTAGTTCAATTTGTGTAGGAAACATCTCTCCAAAGCCTGCATACTTCGGCATGCACTGTTCTGTAGTAATCTCTGATATCCAGATTGCAGCTGGTGCCTAACTTCATTAAACTGGTGTTTAATTACTCAAAGGGGTAGTAGTGATACAGAGAGGATTGTTTCCTCTGTCTCATAATAGATTCTTTCCCAGTTTCTTCAGGAGATGCTTATTCCAGTTTGCTCCTACCTTCTGTTTATCGGTTTAATACATTAAGTGGAATCTGCTAAATTGAATCTGAGAAATTTTGTAACCTAAAAAACCCTTCATTTTCCCAAGGGTTCACTGATGAACAAATATAAATATAAACTTTGAAACAGCTTCAACAAAATAGCTTGTCAGGTATGGAGAACAGAATTTTTAAACTTGTGTATGACAAACATGATAGAATCACAGAATAATGGGATGGAAAATGCTTTCAAGATCATCAAGTCCAATCATCAACCTTACCTGTAGAGTCCCTAACTTTATTAAAGTTACATATATTTGTAAGCTTGTTTCATCTATTATCTCTTTTGTTAGTATCTTTTCAAATTAGTATGTATTTAAAAAAAAAAGTCCAAAATTCAAACCCAAAATATAGACTATATATGAAAGAGTTGATGTTGATTTCTTGAGTGAATCTCCAGAATACTAAGGTGATTTAACTAAGCATTATCTTACAGAAACACCAGCTTAGAACATTGATACATTTGAGCCTCTGCAGGAGAAATAAATAAATTTTCACTTTTTTTTTCTTCCCAATTGAAGCCTCACAATTGAAAAATTAAAAAAAAAAAAAAAAAGTATATTTTAAAAGCTGCAAAAAAAAACTAAGATGCTTGCAAAATAATTTTCAACAAGATCTGAGCTCCTTTCTCCTAAGCATATAAACAAAGAAAGAATTTGGCATTCTTGAGATGCATGAAATCCCAGGAATGAACAAATGAATTATGTTAACAACTGTGTCAAAGAATGATGGGATAGCATTATGACTTGACTGGACTCCTGAGGTTGAGTTGAGTATTAACCTCATTAAATATAAGTCAAGGGAATTAAATCAGGCTATTGCTTCTTCATTATTTTTATTTTTTCCCTGGATAATCTACACAGCTGTGAGCAAAAATATAACAGGAATCAAATATTATTTGTGTTTGAGTATGCTATTTGGACTCCATGCAATTCCAAAGAGGTCCAAAGAAATTCCAACATAGAATTTAAAAAAAAAAAGCTTCTTCAATCTTAGTAAAGAAAATACAGTAACAGTATGGGGCAACGTGAAAATGTTTATATTCATGCTTATTTATTTTTCACAAATTGAAGCTAGTATGAGTTGGTCATATTTGAACTGAAGTTAATAGGAAAAGGTTTATAGCTTGAAACACATTTATGGAACTGAAGGAATTTTTGTGCCTGAACCTGAAAATGAAAAGTGACTCACAGATTTAACATTTTTAGTGGTTTTCATCACTCACGCAATGACTTAAAAGTGTCTTCAAGGTGAAAAAAAAAAAATAATAAAAAAAAAACAAAAACAACTTATCTGTGCTATGTTTCAATGTATCCATGCATAAGTTTTGCAAAAACAAGGCTGAATATCACACAAGTTTTGTGTTTCTATTGCTCTCTCTTTTTATGATTTAAAAATATAAAAAATAAAGTGGTTATTTATATGCATTAAATATATTATGTATTTTAAATGTGGACCAAGACAATTCCTCTTCACTAAGCGAGGCACAGTAAGCCAAGAGGTTGGACACCCATGGTTTGTATTATGCACACACAGGATAATTTACATGCTTCTAATGTTAGAAGAACAGAAAATAAAACCTGATATGGTGGCCTGCAGAATTTAGCCTCAAAGAGCTCAGAGGGAAAAAAAGAAAGAGGGAAAAAAAGGAATGCTTCTTCACATATATGATATTTTCATGTTACTATTGTGCTTAATCAAAAGTAATTTCTACTTTACTTCCTGGAAAATTTCATTTTCTAAAAGAAATGATAGACAATCAAGAATTATTAGATTCCTATAATTTTTATCCATTAACATCAGAAAAAAAGGTTGCATATGTTTTTCCATATTTTAAAATATTTTGAACAGATAAAGCCATTACAACAGGAGTAAGAACAATTCTAAATCTCTGAGAGTTGTATCTTATATGTGCAGATATTGCAGATACCACATTATAAAACTATGTTATCTCTTTTTTGTTGTTGTTTTGTAGTATTTGACAGCATTTTCAGTAAGTTTATGTAGTGGGCAGACAAATTATTTTTCATTAGCAGACAAAAAGGTTACTAGAAATATATTATAGATTATACATGACTTACATGTATAATCTATTATCCATACATTTCATTTTGATCCAGTGCCTATATGATACACTCCTTTTTCATATTGGGAAAGAGTCCAAGAGCGGAACATGTATCAACAAGCACAATAGTGAGATATATATTGCTAAAATATGATTGAGTTCAGCATGGTAAGTTATTCTTTAAATGCTGTTGTGCATTTTTATTGCCTAGTTAACCAACATTCATTTTACTGCTTAAGGATATAAATATAACTCAGCATGTTTTAGCTAGAATTTCAGTTAGAAAAAAATACTGCTTCTCAGTAGTTGTGATATTTCTCATAGGAAAAAAAAATTACCAACATATAAACTCAAATTGTCTTTTTGTGATTATTTAAAGAGATTTTCAGCAGTACTACTATGCAACCCAAAGGAAGAAAAAATATTCAAAGATAAGGTGCATGATCTGAATGTCATGTATAATTTTATGGATATAAAATTATATGTAATTAAAAATATTTCATTTAAGATGGTCTTGTCTAAAACTACCAGTGTGCATGTGACAGCAGAGGTATCAAAGACCATTTATACCTTCATAGAGTATTAGGGAGATCATGTAGAACTTAAAAAGTCTAGGTATTTGAAATACATTTCAACCATAATTGTTAAACATAGTGCATATTAAACATTCCTTTAAAAAGCAGTTTCTATCTAATAAAAGTTTCCTGAAAGTAGCAGGTAACTAACTCAGACTGCAAAATGAGATTTTAAGAACTGGAGAATGATGAAAAAGAAAAGACTATTATCAGTACTGTTAAAAATGTGAAAGTCTAAACATAAGGAAATGATAAAAATACCTCTTCTATTAAACAGCCACACTACCATGCATGGAAATGTTTCTAACAGAGTGAAACAAATTGTATTTAACTTATTTCAACTGGACTGAGAGCCAATACCAGTAATAAGACTAATAGTAAAGCTAGCATAAAATATTCTTACTATGGATGGAAAAGTAATCACCACATGCAGAGTGTATTAAGTAGCAAGAGTAATATATCATAAATTCAGTATTTAAAAACCATTGATTCTGGTGACTAATAAAACGATAAGTTCTCAAGATCAAGTTTTGAATGTAGTTTGAAAGAAATAATGTAACAACACTTACACCATTTTTAACATCTCCCACTGTGACCTTCAGCAAGTGTTTACACCAGGAACAGTACAGTCACCTAAGCTATCATTCATAAGCTTCACATCCTGTTTGATTGAATCTTCAAGACCTGATCACATCAGACTAGCTATCTGATTTCTAACCTTCTGTAGCTATTAGAATACAAATCAAAATTGGTTAGATTTTTAGGCATAGAATCTCAAAGCAAGAGAGAATAGACATAAAAGGATTTGGAAACAGTTCCAGATCCTCTGTATCTCTGAAAGACAGCCCCTCCTCCAAGGTTTTCTCTCAAGTTAACTACCACATGAAGTAGTTCCTGCTTGGTGAGACTTTACCCAATCACTCTGAATCTCTAGTAAAAAAAAATCTGCTATCTCCACCTCTCCATCTTCTTCATTATTGTTATCAAGACCATCTGTTCCCTATTTTTGCTGCCAGGTCCCTAGCATCTGTCTGTCTTTCCTCGCACCATCTCAGCTTTCTTCTTGACTCTTCTGCCAGTGTAGGTTAAACTCATCCCAGGAAAAGCTGAAGTTAATCTCCTTCTAAAACTTTATTTGACCCTATGTGAAAACTTCCTCGTGCTTCTTCAGATCAAGCTGTTGAATTGTTTATACTAACATGGACATACTGAACAAACAGCTAAAATTGTTTATGTATGTCAATAAACCTGTTACTTAACTCCAATTAGGAAGTTATAAAACATTAAATGTTGACTATTAGAGAATAAAATACAATACTGAGTAGCAGTTTAGTAATGAATGACTGTTATGGGTAGTCGGGGATAATTTGACAGTAACTAGACCAAGAAGTTAGATTTTCAGGACATGCTGAAGATGCAAATTAGATAATAGAATTGCCTTCGACAAAGAAACAAGCCGTAAAAGAAATATCTCCACTGTTAAATTACATGTAAATGTATTTTTAAGCTTTTTTGAATTAAGACTAAATTATAAAATAATATTAAGTTGTATATTTCATATTTTAAAATAATAGATCTTAAATAATAAATCTTTATCATAGAGTTTACATTCCTCTGACTTCTAGTGCCTTCTCAGACAGATATTCCCTCCTACAGATGTCCAACAATTTTTAGAATCTTTTCTTAGTGTACCCGAGTAAATTTCTTTCTGATGTTAATGCCCATACTAGGATTTTTGTTTGTTTGTTTGTCTTTTTAATGTTATTTACTTCTAAAATTTTCTGCTCATTCTTCTTTCTGCATTTATTGTAATTTAGATTTTGTATTCTCATACCTAATCCTCATTTCATGTCATGATTGCATAAAAAAATCCCTTCATCTTTTTTGAATTATTCTTTATTTACTCATTTATTAAATCATTAGATAAAATATTTGCTTCTCTTAATGTAAAAACTATATTACAGTACATCTGTTCCCTGAATTCTCAAAATTTCTTAGCTAATGTTTGGAGATGAACGTGTCACATCTGTAACTACATTTTCAGGAGTGCAAATTGTCTGTTTCCTTTGAATGGACAGCACTGTAATCACCTTGTTGATCTGTCAGCAGTGATATTCTTATTACATATGAATACAGTCGTAAGATCTTTACCTGATGCAGAAAAGTAGTCAGATAACATTTAACTATATGACAATTATCCAGGTACTTTGCCGTACCAAAACTATTTTAACTTCCATTGCTAGTTCTTAAAATGTTAGGAATCCGTATCACTCATTCTGAACTCTTCCACTAAAAGCAATATTTTTAAAATTTATATTGTTGAAGCATTTGCTGAAACAGTGGTATAGTTAGATATATTTAGAAAGGTATTTAGATGTTATCCTAGTTTCAATACTAGTTTCTGATAGGACAGTTGTAATTTCAAGGAGGTGTAGTATCTGTTCTAGTTGTCTGTACTTGAGCAAGGGTCCTCTCCAACGTGAGGTATTCTAAGATCTGTGATTTGTGAAAGAAAAAATGACTTGTTTCCTAAATATTGCTGAAAGTAACTTGCAATGATGAATTATTTCTTAACTTTTTTATTCCTTTTAAGAAGACACAGCTATTTAGGACACTTACAATGTTTTTATTTCCAGTCTTCTGCTTAATTATAATTTTTTTTATAAGAATACTTATGCTTTACATCATAATTTCTCAGAGATGTCACAGAGTATGTCTTTGTTCATTCAATTGCAACATTTCTTGATGCAGTTCCAACTCTAAAATTTGCATTAGCTGTAGTGCTGGATTTGATGCATTTAATCAAAAGAATATAACAACAAGGGAAAATTATAAGCCTATCTGAAATAAATATATATATAAAATCATTTTTTGTATGAATGTTTATACTAATATTCACACATCTCTTATGAGTCCTGAAAACATTGTTAAAAATGGTAGGCAATCAGAAAAAAAATTAGGAATTATTTTCAGTATTACAGGAGGAGGCTTTCTTTTCTTTTTGAAGAGAACTGTGTTTTGCAGCATTACAATTCCAACTGTTCATTACTGAAAATAAATTATTTCTGTTGCAATGCAAAAAATGTAAATTAATGGATAACTTTATTGTTAAATGAGAAGATGGGGGGGGGTTAACTTACTGATTTCAGCTGCTTGTTGCTGATGCAAAACTATAACTATTTTCTGCTCCTGAGAAGTAAATTGTGAGGCAGGTGTCCCACTGTAATACGTAAAGTTTGTCCATGATGAGCTTTGTGTTAAAGTTGACAATTATTTTTCAAACAAAATTTCTAAATAACTACAGATGTTTTTTTGAATGGAAAGAAAACAACAACAAAACAAAACAAAACAAAGTTTTTAAAACTGCATTAATTCTGCCACTCTCAGAAGCAGGCAGATGTTGCCCAATGTAGTCACTCTTTAGTATTTCAACTGTAGGCTCTTCTATATTTATGCTGTAATGTAAAAGAAATGTTAGCACATGTAGTTAAAGTAACAGTTAATTCAGCTGGCCTGCTAACAGATTGCTTAGTCTGACAGTTAAGCATTTAGTGTCTGCCATGTAAATCAAGCTGAATCAAGCTGAAATACACTGAGTGTTTGAGTGGATAGAAAGGAAAAAAATGTCTATAGTTTTTTCTACTGAAAACTTTATGTATGTATGTATGTATGTATGTATTTACTTGTTAGTACTTTACAAAATAGGTAGTATGTTCTGAGTTTTTTTCACCTGACCTCTGATTCTAAACTTCTTCTTAAACTACTTCTAAAAAGTATTAACGCTTTTGTATTTCCACATATTGACATGTAAGCTTCTTACCTGTACTGTACTTCATTTCTGAATTTCTCCACATTTTTATACAATACAATGACAAAAATTACTATGTGAGAAATGCAGATTAAGAACTGGGAACATTGTGCAAACTAAGAGAAAAACTGCAAGTGATATATAAGCTCCGTTTTCACGCTAATCCACTTCTATTGTGTATATAATGAGCAATTTTATTACATTTAACAAAAAGTGTTCTGCATTTCTGAAATGAATAACCTGTGAGGTTGAATGAAAAACAGATCTCCTTTATGAGTGTACATGATTTTAGCTGAGAAAAATGAGGCTTGGGAGATATTTGTCTGTAATACTAAGAGCAGTGTTTCAATTCAGAAATATTAGAAAGAAAATAAGCTTTACATGGGTCTGTCTGTCATCTTACAGTGTAGCTCAAAATTTTGATAGCTGTGAATAGCTGCAGCTTATTATTTCCAAGTTGAGCTCAATAGCACGTCAGAATATTAAAAAAAAAGAAGAAAAAAAAAAGAACAGAAAGAAAAGCATAAAATAGGTTGAAGATATAGAGAAGCAGAAATTACTTTAACTGAAAAGTTAATTGCTAAAAGATTTGCTCTGTACAGCATACTGATAGCTAGAAAGTCTGAATGATAGGAGATTTCATTTCACAGTGCAAAAACCCAGCATGCCATAGTAAAGTGTTTATTCTTCCCATGTTTGGGAAACATATAATTTGATATTTGGTTTTATTCCAGAATAAAACGAAATATACTTCTTTCCTCTTCCCTTTCCCTTAACCAATAATGAGGTTAAAAAAAAAAAAATTATATGTAATTGATAGTGATGTGGATGGTTAGATTCCATGGGCACATGTTGTAGTCCTCTACTGCCACCTTACCTCTGCTCCTTGAAACACATTGGACACAGGACAAAAGTCAGCTGTGGCATATCATTCGTGGTGACTTCAGGAGAAATCTTATGTTGTCTTTTACAGAGTGTTGGTACTTCTTGGGACCTATGTTTCTTTTTCAACATGTCCTATCAGAAACTCCTTACTTCTTCCAGCCCTTGGAAATGATCTTAATGAACCACTATCAACAAATAGGGGAGATACCAGCAAAACAAAAATAGCCCAGAATCTGCAGCAAATCTGGAACCTTGTGAGTATGCTTCTGGTACTGCAAAACTACCACATCTTAGATTATCAAGGAGTTAAAGAAATGGGAAGAAAGTAGACACTGTTGGGGAAAGTGTTTGTAGGAATCTGGGAATGGACAATATACTATGATTATTGATATTGATATATTATGATATATGATTAAAGTTCATTTTTGGTCAAAATATATATTTAACATTGAGGTTTATGGAAGATAATTTTACAGAATAATCAAGAAGACAAAACTTAATTACCAATGTGGCACCAAAAAATGGATGAGGCATAAAGGCAGCAGTTAACTCCTGTGTCACTGTCTCCTATGCTTTGCTTTGTGCCATGAAGGCAGAACTCCACACTCACTACAGTAACTAAAATCATACTAAGATAAGTGTTTAAGAAGGGCATTGTGAATAAGTAAATTGTGTTTTTCTATTGATTCCACTGTTAGAAGATGATAGATTAGGTGAGATGATGCCTGTCTTTAGAATCTCACTGTAATTTCTGGAGGGTCTAGGAAAGCAGAACTATTTTATTCAAATTATTTTGTAAGTAGATTGATTAATTTCCCCATGTTATTTCCCCAAGGAAATAACAAATGCATGTCAATATGGAAAATACAAGTAGGAGGAAAGAATGCAAAAACTTTGTGTTGATAAACCAACAATCTTCCAAGGATATAAAAATACATATTATCATTATTTTTATGTTCTCCTGAAGAATTTTGCTGCATTTAGTAATGAGTGTTATTCACTAATCTGATATGGAATTTGTGTGACCTAGAGAATTTAACCTAACTGTAAAAACAAAAATGCAGAACTTATGTAAGACCTATTTTTACATTCTTATTATGTTCTATTAATTTTTCTTTTACAGCATACATGGAAAAGGAAAAGACAACATTTGCATGTTTGTACATTAATATTAATCTCTATCTATCAATACTTCAGTGTTAGAAAATAATTTTCTATCTCAGACTAAAAGGAATGTAAGAGCTGTATTGTACCATCTATACACCGGCTTTGATTCATACATATATTTATACCCGGGATCATTTTGTTTTATTCTTCTTAAATAAACATACTGATGATGCATTATGCAGTTAAACATAACTTTCTTTCAGAATAAATGAAAACTTAGTTTTTGCTAGTCACACACTAGTCACAGACTACTGACATGGGCATCTCATTGTCCTTCATGGAGTTCTAGCCTGAGATCCTCTCATGCTATTCATCTTATTTTTTATTGCAGAGTCATCATATCTGTTCCTGTGCACGCCGTTATCTGCATAATTCATTAAAACCTGATCCACACAGGTCAACATTATTAGAATATCATGGCTACTTCTTTAGTCTAAAAGTCGTTTTATTTTAACTAACACGTGTAGACACTCGCTAACTAATAAAGACATTAACCAAGAAGAATGATGTAGACAAATAAAAAGAACTTATTCCTCAACTTAGGAAAGGGTTCTCTGAGAGAAGTTTTGAATAGTAAAGCCTTGTCAATGTGGAACTATATCTATCTATCTATCTATCTATCTATGTGTGTGTATATATATATATATATATATATATATATATATATGTAGGAAAGGAAGAGAATACGATTACTTGCCATTCTAAAACAGTGGTCAAAAATTAAAATTCTCTTAGCTTCTACTGTGCTGCTTTAATTCTTATGAAAGCTAGCCTGATAAAGATACTTTCCCTGTTGTGGCACAAGATTATGAAGTAAGCTGTAATTTCTCCATTCTTCTTTCCATTCTTCCAGCTCCATGTAAGCAATAGCATTCTGCTGAGTAGTGTGATACTGGGGAAAATAAAAAGCAAGTAGCAGACAGGCAAACAGGGTCTGCTTTTCAATAACAAAACTGCAGCAAAATCTATAAAGCCAGTAAATAAACCTAAATCATTAAATAAAAATGGCCCTCTATCTGACTTGAAAAGCCATATATATTTTAACTGAACTGGCATAATACTTTCTACAGTATATCATTTCTGATGGAGATCACACAGAAGAAGTAGGTTAGACTGAGAAAGCTCTGACAACAAGATAAACCTGTAGTCACTGACACAACTAATTCCCCAAGCTTTCATCATTAATATTTTATGGCTCTCACAAATCTGTGCAATCTTGAAGAAAAATGTATGTTTCATTTAAAGAGGTAGGGCACAATAAAAAAACACATTTGTATCAAAAAAGGTACGAAATGCAAAATACAATAGAGATGTCATACAGGGAAGTACACGGTATGTTCACTGTTTCTTGAAACACCCCTTCATGCTGTATTTATTTGAAAAGCAGAAAAAGCATTAGCATACTCAAGTATGTCTGCATTATCATTAAGACAAAAATGTGATGAATACTATTTGTGGGTATTTTTTAATCTCTACCCATACTTTTCATTTTTCACAATCACTCTCTAAAATAACATTTATGTCCATTTCCTTTGCTGCAGATCCCTGTAGGATATGGGTATTATTTCAAGTTTAACCTGTCAACAGTTTCTCAGCATTAGAGATAACATAAAAATGAAATGAGTCTTTTTCTGCATTCACTGATGAATCTTAATAATGCATAAGGAAACAATTACTTGGCTAAAGACACTTGAGGAGACTGTACAGTTTAAATAGTTGTGCTGGTGGGTATGCTTTCATTAGTAATAATGGAAAAATTAAGAACAGAAGCACTATGCAGGGCTCTATAGTAGCTATCAATTGTGCTATTAGAGTAGAAATAACAAATTTCATCTCTGGTAAAGAAAAAATGATGAACTTATGTGGGAAAAAATATATAAAGTATGTAATTTATAACTACATTACCACATGTTTTTGTATAAGCCTGACTATGAAAAACCCTTATTTGTATTAGTATAGCAATATATAAGATTCAGAAACCTTCAGAGAAATTCTTAGATCATATTGCTTGCTTGTCCTTCCTAGGCTATGCTTTCTGACTAAGACAGTGGAGACATAAAGGTGTAATTCTTCAGCCCAGAGAAAGCAAGGGTGGAACTCCTTATCAAGCAGGAATAAGCAATCATAGAATCAGTTGAATTGGAAAGGACTCTTGAAGGTCATCTTGTCCAACTCCCGTGCAATGAACAGGGATAGCTACAGCTAGATCAGATTCCTCAAAGCCTGACCTTTAATGTCTCCAGGGGTGGGGCATCTACTACATTTCTGGGCAACATGTCCCAGTGCTTCACAGTCTTTATCATAACGTATTTTAATTTTTTTTTTTTTTTTTAATATCAAATCTACATCTCCCTTTTAAGTATGAAACCGTTTTTCCTTCCTATCACAACAGACCCTGCTAAAGAGATTTCCTTCTTATAGCCCCTCTTTAGATACTGGAAAGGCATTTTCAGGCCTCTTCTCCAGGCTGAACAGTCCCACCTCTCTCAGCTTGTTCTCATTGTGAAGGTGTTCCATTCCTTAGGTCATTTTTGTAGCTCTCTTCTGGACGCAGTCTAACATCTACATCTCTCCTGTACTGAGTGAGTACACCTCCAACAAATCAGTAATATTTCCAACAAAAATAAGTTGGATGATCCTAGTTTTGAACATGTAATTAAAAATTATTTACAGAGAAGAGTGAGTGCTACAGTTCTTGGCACATTATGAACATGATTTTGACATATTTCTGATTGAGTTTTTTGCCTGTTGTGGAAATTACTGTAACAAGGGGAAGAAGTACAAAGTAGAAATAAATACTGAGAGAAAGGAAAGAGAAGAAAAACATACTGGGAGCTGGTTCAGGAGCCAAGAGGGCTAGTTGAAGCTGTGGAAATGGTCCAGTACCTTTGGCAACCCGTTAAACTCAATCTAAAAATCACAGTTTCTTATTAATACCCCTATAATTATGCTGGCTAAATGAAATAAAAAAATTCTGTAATCCTGAAATGTGAAGTTACAGAGTTATAACTTCACTGTTTTGGCATGGATTCTGTAAAAGAATGTAGCACTAATAGATATTATTCAGTTTGTTGATTGCTATCAAACTCTTGATGATTTTACTTGTTAAATACAAAATTTGAATAGACAGATATATTGCTTCTGTGATTCAGCACATACTAAAGCATACTTTGGTCTTCAGAAAAAAAGGAAGCCTGATAGGTAGGATAGAAAACCTTGCAAATAAGAAAGAAAATGAATGAATTGATAAATTGTTTAATTGTTGTAAAAATAATGTGTGGTCGTAGCTTATTTCCTTGTACCACAGGGATGTTAACATTATTATAGAAAGAAAGAAGTTAGACAATAGATAATGATGATAATATTAAGACAAAAGAGAGCATGTCAGACTGCTAGCAGAGAAAAAAAAATCAGTGCATAATTTGTAAATATAGAATCTATATATAGAATCTTGTCTAAGTTAGATGCATCCTCTGGCTTTTGGCTGTGAAAGATGAGAATTGTCTCAGAGCTAAGCCTTTTGGGGAGGTAAAGATTCTTATAACGTTGTTTAATAAAAGCCTCATTCTAAGCAGTTTATCATGAGACTATGCATGTGACATAGTAGAAATAAAAAGAAAAATAAGAAAAAGTTGCATGAATTTAACTGTAGTAAATACAAAATAATTACATCATGTAAACTAAACACAAAGTCTAAAATTTGTATACTGCATTGCTTCCATAGAAGCTCAGTAATATCCACCTAACATGAGAACACTTTGTTTCTTGTATATGTCTCAGAATTAAGTGATTTATTAATTAAAACTTTCTGCTTGTGACAGAGGAAAAGAATAACTGTCGTCAAGCTGATCAAAGAGAGAACACTTGTTTGAATTTTTTTTAGTAGTAATTAATTAAAAATAACACACACAAAAAGAAAACCTAACTAAAATAAAATGAGTGCTATTTCTTCATTTTCATTAGTTATATATAAAATTTGTTTCTGATTGTTTCTTTGATGTGTATTAAGTTGTGAAAAAAGACAATTCTTAGAGCCTTGTCTGAATATTATTCTTAAATAATACTTTAAGTGGCTTAGACTTTTGTATATTGCCTATCCATAAAAAAATATATCATCCCTAGACTCCTTTGTACTAAGGGCAGTAGCCTATAATGGGTAGCTCCTGGTGTTCTTGTTACTGGAAGTAACTTCACAACAATGGTCTTGACAATCCTTTTCCATCAGGGACATTTTTCTTTTTATAGTACTCATTTTGGACTGTGCCATAGTATTACAATGTTTATCCCTGACACCTTGAAAATGCCTTTCACACGACACCCGTCTCTTTTAGTCATCTGCCAGAAATGAATGCTGGCAACAGCTCTGGAGCCCATTCACCAAACCTCTCATTTCTATAATGAAGCTTTACTACATGCAAGGGGTGCTTTGCCAAGTCAGTCTATTTTTACACTACCCAGTCACTGCTCTTGTTGAACACTGTGAAATTCCAGGGTTTCTTAGGATTTACAGAAGGAATGCAGAGAAAGAAAAGGATGTTTACACAGACACTCATGTCTTTCAACAAAGAGAGTTTATAAGCTTGTAAATAGAAGAAAACTCTCCAGGGAGAATAATAATAATAGTATAAAATATACCCATTCTTAAAGTTGTTAACTTTTATTTGCCTATAAATCTGACTACAACACCCTACCAAAAAAGAAAAAAACTTTTTTAAAATTTATATATATATATTTCTTTAAAGCTGGCAGGTATTATTAACTTTATTTTTCATAGAAATAGAGATATTTTTGAGTCTGCAATATGTGCTATAGTATTAAATTTTTACCTGAACTATTTAAAGAATTAATTTAACATGAGCTCTATTTTTTTTGGCTCTCAAAACTAATCTGTAACATTATTTTAAGTAATACAAAAATGCATTCTGTCTGTGAAGAAATGCTTGCTAATGTAGATGTGTGAAAGACCTAACATTAAAATTTAATGAGACAATAAAAGATAGATTTTAACTTCTTAATGGCCTTTGCTGAACCATCCATTTTCAGTCAAAGGCCTTATTTTCTTTTTTTTTTTTTTTTATATCTATCTGCATTGTCTCTGTCTTCTCTATGTTCACTGGGTTTCAAAAGACTTACAGAAACATTGCCTTTTTTTATATTCCAGAAGGGCAACTTTCTTCCTAGGCAGTCAGTGTCTGCCAGATGCCATTTGATTTTTTTTAGTTATTTGGAAACATGAATTTGTGATAATTTCTACTCAGTAATGTATTCAAATAGTGAAGGTTTTGAAATATGTATTTGTAAAGCAAGTCTGTGTTTGCAGCAAGTTTCTGCATTTTTTTTCTTTCTCAGTTTTGGAAAAAAACGGCATTTCATTTAGAAGAGCATAACAAGGTTTATGGAATAAAATGCTCTTTTGGGAATAAAATTTTCTTTGAGGAAAGGAAATGTCACTCCTATTTTCACTAAGGGCATGAAGGAAGACCTAAGGAATTACAGATCAGTCAACTTCACCGCAATTGCTAGGAAGATGATGGAGCAGCACATTTTGGAAACCTTTTCCATGCACATGTAGATAAATAAAATCATCAAGAGTAGTCATTGTGGATTCACCAAGGGAAAGACATGCTCAATCAACTTCTATGATGAAATGACTCTAGACAGCTGACAAGAGAGCAGTAAATATTGTTTACCTTGACATTACTAGAGATTTCAATAGTGTCTCCCATGAGATACTCGTAAACAAGCTGTTGGTGTATGGACTAGGTGAACTAAGATTGCTGTTAATGGCCATGTCCAAAGGTAGTGATCAGAAACACAAAATCCAACTAGAGACCAGTAACCCATGTTGTATCTCAGTGGTCCATACTGGATCGAGTTTTGTTCAACGTTTTTCATGAATGGTCTGGGTGACTGAACAGAGGTCACTATTGGCAAGTTTGCGTGATGACACAAAACTTGGAGGAGTGGCTGATATCCTAGAGGGCTGTACGACCATCCAGAGGTGCCTGGACAGGCTGGAGAAATGGTCTGTCAGGAGCCTGCTCAATGATTATTGCTAGGTAAACAGCTATGGCATTCTGCAATGCCATAAAGATGCTCAGTTCCCCAAATGAGAACAAATGAAACAAAAAAAGTATCAATTAGAGATGTACATGTACTACATAGTTGCAAGTAACATATATTAAATGCCAAATGTGAATAATATCTTGTGAAGAAGGCAAAAAAGCCATACAGACTTCAGCAAAAGTAATGAAAGTTACACATATCCAACAAATTAATGTGATTTCAAAGAAAGTTTTTGAGCTCTAAAATGTCTATTTACATGGAAAAGAAAGAGTGTGGTAAAGAAGAGAGAAAGCAGAATGAAATTCAGAATTAAGAGTGGTGAATGACAGGACCTTGTCAGAAGCAAAATGTGAAAACTTCATTTCTTTTTAATCCATTAGTTAACTATTTAAATAGGCAAATAAATATGAGAAATGCTGTTGATAGGACAGAAAGAGTTTTGTGTATTAGAATTCCAAACATACAGGAATGTTTAAATTATGAATCTATATGAATGCATTAATCTTTCATGTAATGGTATATTTTATAGCTTAATTATGATATGCACTGGAAACACTAAAACCTTTTCAATGATAGTGCATAAATACATTTGAACTGGACTCCAGGAAGCTGAAAGTTCTCTTTAGTAGATTGTTAGAAAGCTATAACCAGGTGAAGGCACACTATGAAAAAAATACAACTCACATAAAAGGCTAATGATTTCCTTTTTAATATTTCATCAATATCTAGGATATGTGTTGAAATCTTACATGTCATAATTTTATTTAAATTTGAGTGCAAAAAATATATATTGCTTTTCAGAGATTCATAATAGAGTTTTATATAATCCTTAACTCCTTTTGCCTAAAATTTCTTCACTTGCAAACATTAGGCCTTTTGATATGAATAATTAAAGCTTTTGTTCTTTGTTCTTTCATACTACTTTCTGTTCAATTATAAAAGCAAGCAAAACAGTCATCTTGTGTTCATTTAATAAATAATTTGACCAAGGAATACATACAGGAAACATGAGTTCATTACTGGTTACTGATGAACTACCTTTGATGGCTTGACAGTGATTTAAGTAAAAGCATTTGTAGGGAGATTCACTTTATTTTTCTGGTTTTCTATATTTATAGGCAATTCTAAATCCTAGAATTCTCTAGATATTAATTCTCACCACTCAGCAAGACCTAAACAGATGCCTAACAATCTAGCTCAACTGCTAAAATCCATCTCTTACACAGTACACCTTCTCTGAGACATTTTTACCAAATCTTTTCCTTTCTGCACCTTGGAATATGCCCTTTCATTATGCTTCCTTCATCACAGCTGTGAGTATTCTTTTCCCCAGAAAGATTTAGGAGATCTGTATTATTTTTTAATTAGATCTGTATACTATCAGACACTTTGAGCCTCAGCCATTGCTGAAGTAATTTCTCACACTTTGTGAACATCTCTGGTCCCAACCTTCAGTGATTTGCACAAGTTATGCTGAAAACAAGTGAGCCACAAACCAAGCCTTTTTATCCCTTACGTCCAGACATGAGGGGCTGTTAGAATGTGACATGCAAGGAAAATAATGAAAATAAAGTTATGTTTTCTAATAATTTTACATTCAATATTATTTCATTGTTAGTGAAAAATAACTGAAATGTTTTTCCTGTGTTTTTACACACATCACCTAACTCTCCTCTCCTCTCCTCTCCTCTCCTCTCCTCTCCTCTCCTCTCCTCTCCTCTCCTCTCCTCTCCTCTCCTCTCCTCTCCTCTCCTCTCCTCTCCTCTCCTCTCCTCTCCTCTCCTCTCCTCTCCTCTCCTCTCCTCTCCTCTCCTCTCCTCTTTTTTTTTTACTTTATTTAATGAAGATTATAATTTTTAATATTAATTTAATATTAATTTAATATTATATTTATTTTAAAACATAATTCGGATGGAGATCAATATGTACATATGCATATATTATTCCATTACATGTATGTCTATACATTGAAAAAAAAAAAAAGAAAGACTGAAAGACTGGATATATGTATATATGTAAAAAAACCTATTTTAATTACTTTTGGACTTAATTTTCTATGAGAAATATCTGCATTAATGATCTTCAGATAAGTTGTTAGTGAAGGAGTTAAAAAGGCCATTTATTTTAACTAACACATCAGAAGAATTGAGTAAATGATCTATAACATAAAGCTTCAATATATTGTTGTCTGGACTTACCAAGAACAAGAGCTCTTACCAAGACTGAGCTGTTTTCCATAGTTTTAGACACTAACATTACCATCAGACTCCTCTGTACTTTTTGTCTTTCCTATGAAATAGTAAAGTAGTTCAACATAAACCACAGAGGTAATAAGTTTTAATTTAAGAAACTACCAAGAAAAGCAGAATAATTTTATATAATGCATCTGTCAGAACATATAGTTAATGTGATATGTCCTAAATATTCTGATTTATAACAATAATAAAGATCTCTCATATGAACATTTACAGACTGTTATATTGTGAGAATATAAAATAAAATTCCCTTAAGATACCTGCTGTTGTAATCCCCTTCCTTGTGCTGGTGGTATTTCCTTGGGCTATTCTAGCTGGCCTGCTGAATCAAGGCACAGAATTACAAACAAAATCTTTTTATCATGAAAGATTATTTCTTTTTACCTTTAGGCACTAAATTTATTGTAACTTTGCCCTATATTGCATTGCTTAGATTATTTCTACATGATAAAGGCTGCTTTCAAGTCATGTATTGATCCAGGCTTTACTGATGAAACTGTCCTTCATCTCCATCACTGGAGTCTTATAACCTCTCACTGGCATGTTGTTGGAAGCTGTATTGAAGGAAAAAAAAAACTAAAATGGCTATCTCTTTGTCAACAACCCATGTGTTTGGAGGAATTCAGCTCCATGGTGTTCTGTATGTGGATAAGGGCTTTTTCCTACCTGTTTTTCACAGAGATACGCTGCAAGCAGCAAGCATTTCTTCTCAGTGGACCTTGAATGTGTCTCCATGATCTACCAAGACTGTTTTCACATGGGAACTTTCAGTGATTCTGGCAGGGAGTCTTGAAAGAGTATGTGTAAGAAATGAATTTTTTAATATTACAGAACTCTGCTGAATCTGAATGGAGTATCACAGAACAAAATGAAGGCACTGTGAATGTATGTCACTCATCAAACAAAAATTATAATATTTCAGTGAATGCACAAGGAAAAGTTTGTGAGAATCAACTATGATAGGCACAGTAAATATCTTTTTTCTTTTTAATCCTTGACAGTACGTCATGACAGAAGTTATGAAGACAAGCTTTAGGTAGTACAGAATCAGAGGGTGAATATTTTCAGATCAGCAGTGGATCATAAACGTATGTATGTGCATAAGTACATATGTATGTGTATATGCATAGCTATAATACTTTTAGAAATTTATATCAGTTTTTACTACATATACTTGTGTTGAAATATGTATAATGTAATATTTTCTTTCCTTTTATTCAAGTTACTTTGGCTTCAGTGTCATACATTTTATATAGTGAAAGAACCGTGAAAAATATGGGGAGATTTAATCCAAGAAAGCTGCATTAATACCATAAACATATTTAACTAAATACTCAGTGAAAATTAAAAGAACACTTGAAATAAGAATTGGAATGTAACCTTGAGTGTGCTATAGTTCTGGAATGATCAATGACTTCAATTAAACACCCAGTAGTTGGAAAAAGAAATGAAAGAAAAATACATCTTCAACAGTGACCTACCCTTTGAACCAAAAAAACCTATAGTGAACAAGTGATGACAGAGAAAAAAGGTTTCTTAAATTTTAAGGAAACAGAATTAGAAGCCACAGAAAAATAAAGAACACTGAAAAGAATAACTGACAAACCTGAAAAAAATAAATAAATACTACAACACAACACTTAAGATAGAAAAAAAGAAGAAAAAAGGAGAAATTTAAAAAAAAAAAACAACAAAGAGTTCTGTTTTCATTATATTCTCTGTTTCTAAGAAAGAGATAATAGACACACAGGCAGATAAAATAATCCAATTTCTTACTATTACACACACAATTACATTAAAAGATCAGAAATAGTGTTGAAAGGCAAGCAGCCAAAAAATTAGGAAGTGTCTCAACTGTCTCTGCCTATTCACTATCAGCTTTGCCCCTGGGATGTAGTTAATATAATACTAACATAGTCACAAGTTGTTTTGTCTCAGTTTATCCTAAGGGAACACTGATCAATCCTTTAATTCTATAGTTGGTGAACAAGAAACCAACCTGTTCTGCTGCACATACAAAAGCTAAGTGATTTCCATGAGGAAAAATGAGCATGTTTCACTGAGGTATAATTCACATGTGTTTCAGTCATGAAAGAAGCAAACTATAGAGTTAGCAAAGTGGTAAAGTTGCAGTTTTGATAGTGTCCTACTTTAAAATGCCTCAACAGAAGTTAGAGTCTGAACATCAATTTATTAAGAGAAATATATAAATTAAATTAGAACTAGTAACAAAAAAAAAAAAAAAGTTTTGCAAAACATTAGTACAGACAATCCAGTTCTTGAAACCTTAAGCATAACATTGTTTAAACTAAGTATGCCAATTCAAAATTAAATGTGTGAAGACGATAAGCAGCTTTCATTTAAGTTCCTGATGCTGAACAAAAACAAGTGCAAATAAATTCAACGGTCTATGCTAAGGATTGGAATATCTTCCTATTTTGAACTTGGTTTTCATAGATCTTCATATTAGATGAATACTGAATTAAAAACAATATTAAATGGTTTTTCAAGAACTGTGTGTGGTTAAGAAAAATCTTGTTTTAGAAAATTGCTTTAAGCTTAATTTTATTATTGAAAGAAACATAGAACTTATTATAAATTCAACCGAAGCCACAGTTTTCATTCTTACCGACTCATGTAATGAACCACTGAAATCCATTCACAGAATCACAGAATCAACAGAGTTGGAAAAGGCCTTCAAGATCATCCAGTCCAACCATCCACCCATCACCAGTAGTACTCACTGAACTATGTCCCTCAACACAAAATCCAAACACTCCTTGAACACCTCTAGGGTCAGTGAATCCACAACCTCCCTGGGCAGCCCATTCCAATGTTTGAGCACTCTTTTAGAAAAGTAATTTCCCAATATCCAGCCTAAATTTCCCCTGGTGCAGCTTGAAGCCATTCCTTCTATTTCTATCACTAGTCACATGAGAGAAGAGACTGACCCTCAGCTCACTACCTCCCTTCAGGTAGTTGTGGAGAGTAATAATGTCTCCACTGAGCCTCCTTTTCTCCAGATTGAACAATCTCAGCTCCTTCAGACGCTCCTCGTAAAGCCTGTGCTCCAGACCCCTCACCAGCTTTGTTTCCTTTTTTGGACCCACTCCAGGGTCTCAATGTCTTTCTTGCAGTGAGGGGCCCAAAACTGGACAGAGTACTCAAGTTGCAGCCTCACCAGAGCAATTCACATTTCAAGAAATATGAAGTGCCAAATTGTCTAGAATAAGGAATGAGAAAAATATTTGTTTTACACCTATTATATCATAAAAAAAGGATAACCTATCAAAAATAAAATTTTGCATGAGGGCGCAATGTTAGTAAGATGATTTTCTCCCTAGATTCTACAGACTTATTTGCACCTCTGTAACAGAAACAATTTCAAATAGTCTAGATCAGGGCTTCCTTGTATTCTACATTTCATACATGAAAGATGACAACAGCAGAAGAAAAGATTGTTAGTTATGAACATAGTAAAATATTATAAAACTTCCTTCCCGAGAAGCTGAAACTTCATTCACAAAATCAGTTTAATTAGTGTCATGGTTTTATGATTTTTGCTTATCAGTATTCCACATCAAAACATCATGTGGTGCACTGGGAGTTTAACTGTCAGTGCTCAAGTTCCGGATAACTGCCCGGAAGAGAAAAAGAACTACATTCCCCAGGGGCCTCTGAGGTCAGAGAGGAGATTTAACTCCTGGCAAGTTCACCTGATGTGCACTTCTTTGTCTGCTCTTCTTCATCTCCCTGCTGCTCAACTGGTCTGCACATCTCACCTCAGTGTTACGGTGAGGCCTATCTACCTTTCGGACATTCTCTTTCTCATTATATTTGATTTATTAGTTTCAATTCCAATTACATTGTATTATGGTGTGTTATCTTGCATTCCGATACTATATTTAGTAAATTAGTTTGTTTCTCCTCAGATTGTTGCTGCTGTTTTTAATTATTTTGGGGTCTCCTGTTTCTCTTTTCTGGAGGCACGGATTTTGCAAATTCCCTCCACCCTGCTACTCACAGAACTGGGCCGAATCAGCCCATAAACTGTTGAAAATTAGATGCTGATACAGTCACATCTCAGCATCTAGGAACTTATCAGTGCTGGCATTAGTGTTATTAGCTGGTATTACTATCATATGAGATCTAATGAAACAAGCAAGCTGGCTGTTCATGGAAACAAGAGAATGCATTCACTACCACTGTGTTGCTTACTACTGAACTTCCTGTTGTGCTTTGTCAAATGCTAGAAAACTTGCAAATTTTCTAAAAGCCATGTTATCATTTTCTCTTTGATTACTGCTCAAGGAACAAGAACGACAAAATATTTACATGACCACTATTTGATTATGGGGATCTCTGTTTACTTATATGTCACAGCTACAGAATATTACAGCAGTAACTACAGTGCCAGCAGGCAATATGGCCAGACACATGTATGCCAAGTCTCATGACCTTGCTTTTTTCCATTTACCTTGTAAATGCTAGCCTAAATGGAATTTGAGATAATGCTTTTTTGCTGTCAAAACAGTCTTGATTCAGGGAATTATGCTTAATTTTTTAACCAAAATCTTTTAACTACTGATTCAGATGTTGAGAAACAAAGAAGAAAAACTGTTTCAGTTCGCCTTCTTCACGCCACACATTGTTTTCATTCCCTTCCAACCCTTCAGAGAGATGACAGGTAGCACAGAGGATGGGGGCAAGTGTGCAATTTATCTCTGCTGTTCTTTATTCTCTTCTTACTGTTATTTTGCCCCCACATGGGTTGCCAAGAGCAGTTTCAAGAAATATGTACCAAAAAACACAATAGAGTAAGCTTTGAACTTGTGTGGGGAAGAAAAAGAAAAAAAAGAAAAAAAGAATAAATTGAGTAGCTAGAATTCTATTACAGATGCCATAAACATTTAGAAATATTGCAAAAACTTTTATAGTAAACAAATGATTCCCAGTTTGGTAAAACTGTTCTCAACCATTCTTTTATGATACCCCACCTAGACGTCTGCATTTAGCTCCAGCCCCTTCAACATGAGAAGATGGAACTGTTGGAGCAAGTCCAGAGGAGGGCCATAAGGATGATCAGAGAGCTAGAGACCTGTCTTATGAAGAGAGACTGAGGAAGCTGGGTAATTTCAGCTCGCAGAAGACAGGGCTCTGGAAAGGCCTTATAACAGCTTTCTACTATCTAAAGAATCCCTACAATAAAAATGCTGCAGGACCTTTTATCAGGGAATGTAAGAATACGGCAAAGAATAACAGCTTTAAACTACGAAAGAGGTAGATTGGATTAGATATAAGGTGTAAATTCTTATATCTCTTATTCTGAGGGTAGTGAGGCATTGAAACAGGCTGTCCAGAGAACTTGTAGATGCTGCACCCCTGGAGGTGTCAAAGACTAAGGTTAAAGAAATTGTGAACAAACTGATCTAGTGAATAGTGACCAAGTCCTTGGCAGAGGGATTGGAGTTAAGTGGTTTTGAAAGTTCCTTCCAGTGCAAACCATTCTGATTCTACGAAAATTAGCTGATAATTAAGTGAAACATTTTGATGTGTGTGCTTACAACATCTAGGTCACATTCTCCAATCACCCCTTATTAAGAAAAATCTACAGTGATTTAGAGCTTTGATTGAATAAAGAACAGTAAAACTTGGTCCTCAGTGAAGTACATTGCAGAAGAAAAGGTATTTACCTACTTAGATGCTCAAGATTTATGCTTCATAAGATTCAAGGCATGATTTGATTAGGCATTTATATGCTCTCAGAGCTCACTCTTCTCTAAGCAGGAGCTAGATCTGGAGACCTTGTAAGAGTTTTTCCAGGTGGAATGATTTTATGATTCTGTGTTTTTAAATCAACTGAAAAAATTACCTAGGTACAAACAATTAGTGTGAATTCAGCTTCTTTGTATTTAACATGTCACATGAACACAAGACGATTACGTATGTTAGCTCTGCATCAGAGTAAGAGGTCTATAGATCATATTAGCAACAAGAAATTACACAGCATGATAAGAACAAACTTGAGTTTAGACACATTAAATCTCTTGAGATCTTGTTGTTGAAGTTGTTTTCCGAGAAGAACTGCATAAGTAGAATGGCAGTCAAGCCTTCTTGTACCTAAAAGATGAAGATTAACATAACCACTAATCTTGGTTTGTATAATAGCTTAACATTTAAAGGTGTGATCTGGGTATAACTTTTTCTTCAAAGAGAGGTGATTATAACCCATTCAGGGTACAATTTGTATCATTTCACCAGTCTCGTACAAAGATTGTTTTAGCATGGATATTAGGAAAAACTTCTTCTCAGAAAGAGTGATAAGGCATTGGAACAAGTTGCCCAGGAGAACGGCAGGATCACTGTCCCTGGAAAAGGGAACTGTTTAAGGAAAGGATAGATATAGCACTAGGAGATATGATTTAGTGGACAATATTGGTGGTAGATGGATTACTGGACCAAATGATCAAGTTTCCTCTAACATTAATGACTCTATGATTCTATGTCACAGTATCTGAAATGAAGCAGTAAAATCATTCAAAAAGGAATCAAGTTCCAAGCACAGGTCTCATTTTCACAGCTTCTGGTTCTAAATGCCTGGCCAGAGATAAGGGATGCGTATTGCTTCCTACACAACTTCTCAGATTCAGCTTGAGAAGTGGAATATCATATCAACTTAAACTCTTATCTGACTAAATAACATTTCCGAAGTCTTTACTTGGGAAGAATATATATATATATATAACTCAAACGTTTGTGTTTTGCCGATATGTACTAAGAGCTTGTACTTCAGATGAAACAGCCATGTTTTTGAATCTTGCATACTAAAGACTATTTTAGTTTCTGGTATGTTTGGTTTTGACTCCTCTAGACCTGCATACAGTCAAGAACTGCCCTTCTTTGAAGCTTGTACTTCAAATCAGGCATGCCTAGTGAGTTTAGACACTTACAAGATTAGATAGCCAATAAAGAGAAACAAATTTATGCCCCATGTTTAGTAAAAAGTTATGTAACTGCAATCCATTTTAGCTGTTTAAATCTTTTGCTTGGATTTCAATATTAATCCTAAACAATTATTATATAATTATTTATGTATCTGAATTAAATTAATGTAAGATTTTTTATACTGAAAACGTATGTTGCTGCAGAGTATGAAGTCACTTGAAATATTTTAAATCATTTGTTAAAGTAGAATCATCATGGGAAATTCTGTACTACAGTCTCCACATAGGAAAAAATGTTTTGTCATTCTGCTTAATTAATTGCAACATCGTAAAGAAGATGAGAATGTATTAGAGAAATCTTAAATGCTTTCAACCTCTCTTTTGAAAGAGTATCAATGGCATCTCAATATGAGAAAAACAATCCTGAGGGAGACACGCTCTTGAATACCTAAAAAGACAGAAAATCAATAAGACCCGTAATTATTGGCACTGAGATTTAATGAAGTGTAAAACTTTGGTTTAACAACAAATTAAAACTCCATTAATGTCCATGAGTAATGAAGGAGCAAAAAATGATTCAGAAAAGAATAGCATTTTCCTTTTTTTCTTTTCCTATACAATTAAATCCCATATAATTCATTCCAATTTTTTTTTTTTAATGTAAGAAGTAGCTGAGAAAGACTTTAATTGGTAATTTTAATTGGAATTTAAGACTTATTGTAAAGCAAGCCTAAGCACTTTTTAATATATCCCAGATGGATATAGTATTTTAAACTAGTAACAAATTTCACTGAAAGGGCTTGGAAATTAATATGAAACATTCTACAGGGAGGTTAATTGGGTTCATTTCTTGAAAGCATACTTTAAATTAGCTAAACTCTTTCTTTATTTTTTTCTTGCTAGAATAAAAACTCTTTGAAGCTCCTGCCATTGAGCTTGATCCTAAGATGTAGAAGAATCTGACTGATAGCAATGGGAACTGAGAGACTGGTAATACATACATGGATCACAGCAGAGTCTCAAAAGCATACATTGTCCATAGAAGATGAACCAGGCAGTTTTGACAAACATTTTCAGTAGAATTAATGCCCTTCTTGTTTTACTTTATGATTACTGCTGGATAAGCTGTTCCATTTGCTATAGTCCTTTCCTGTTTTCAAACAATGCAAGCAACAGAGACTGTTTCTGTGAGATGTATATATGTTATGCATTATGTTAAGCATATATTTTCTTTAAATAACTCAAGCATGCTAGTATTTAATTTATTTTGATGGATGTTAACATACTTTACAACAAAAGCCAATGACCCCAGAGTAAAATATCAATCACAAGTTTTTCTAGTCCACAGATGTCCTATAAACATTTAATCTGTCTACATACTTAATGACACCTACATATTGTAGAATGTAAATGCTGTATAATTTTATTAGATATAATACACCAAGCACAACACAAAAGTAGTTTTAGATCTTATTTTACCTAAACACCATCTAAGAAAACAGAACACCAACAGAGATAAGTATTCTGCTATCAACTCAACTAAGCTGCAATACTAGTGAAACAGATCACCTATATTTTAGAATTCTGTGTGCATATGTATGTTTGATTGTAAGTAGAAATGATATGAAGTTAGAACAAAGTAAGAGGAACAAAAATTGAGAGCAAGATTACGGTATCTAAATCAGTTTATAGAGAACCTTCACAGAGTATTTGTACAGAAAACTCACCTCTGAATAATCAACCCCAGATCTTTATTCTGACTCAGGATACTGGTTTGGACTTTTCCCCATGAGAAAGGCCCTCCTGGTAAAAATTTCTTTCCTGTGTCTTCCTCAATAACTGACTTCTAACCTCTTGGCAAAAAAGCCCTATTTCCCTAGTGACTATAAAGGCTTGATTTCCTGTCAGGTTTTGAAAAATGCATAAGGAAGAACCACAGTTATTTCACCTTCCTCGTGGGAAGGAGGAAGAGAGTGCAATAAACATGATTCATGAGACCAGGTAAGGATGGATCATTCATTAGAAAATTTTCCAAACATATTGAGATGAAGGTAATATAATCATAAATCATAAATATTAATATTTTAAGGATCTGTTGTTAGTAATCTTCTATATTGTTAGACATTTTAAAATAACTGCATTAGGAACAAAATCACAGAGTTTACAGTGATATACCATTAAATGTTTGAGGATATACTGAGCAAAACTGTTCTCCTTGAATGCTCTCTCAATCAAGGTCACCTGTGGAGTTTGAAGCTACTTCATTCTGACAGAAATCTGAGGGACAGTAGAGGAGACAGAGAAACCATATTTCAGTAATGAATCACTGCTGATCACAGCAGAATCTAATCCTATTGAAAATCTACATTTTTTTTTCTTCCAAAGCACATGCCTTGATGGAAATTGTCTAACAGACAGCATGTAAAAAACAAATTTGCACTGTACCAATCCTATGAAGTCACATTTATAACTGCAAAAGTTCTTCTTAGCTTGTTTAGGTGGAAAAGTCATATTATACACAGAGCTACTATTTTACTTGTGCCTTTTACTCCAGAGCCAACAGTGAAACATAGAATCATAGAATTGTTTGGATTAGAAGGGACCTTTAAAATTCATCTAGTCCAACTCCCCTGCAATGACCATGGACAGCTACAGCTAGATCAGGTTGCTCAGAATCTAGTCCATCTTGATCCTGAATGCCTTCAAAAGATGGGGCTTGCAGCACCTCTCTGGACAACTTGTTCCAGTGCCTCACCACTTATCATAAACATCTTTTCCTTATCTCAGTCTAAGTCTTCCCTCTTTTACTTTGAAACCATTTTCCCTTGTTCTGTCACAACGGACCCTGCTAGACAGTCTGTCCCCTTCTTTCTTCTTGCCTTCCTTTAGATACTGAAAGGCTGCTATAAGGTCTTCCTGTAGCTTTCTCTTCTCCAGGCTGAACAGTCCCAGTTCCCTCAGTCAGTTTTCAAAGGGAGGGTTTTCCATGCCTTGGATCATTCTTGTGGCCCTCCTCTGGATGCTCTCCAAGTCCACATCTCTCCTGTACTGAGGACTCCACATCTGGACACAGTACTCCAGGTGAGTACTCACAGAGTAGAAGGGCAGGATCTTCTCTCTTGACCTGCTGACCTCACTTCTTTTGATGCAGACTGGGTTATGACTGGTTGGGCTGCAAGAGTGCATTGCTCGCTCATGTATGGCTTGCCATCCACTGGTATTACCACATCCATTTTGGTAGGACTATGCTTGACTTCCACTCTCTGGGTACAATCTCACATCCAGTTTGTCATCCATCAAATAATCCACCCATCAAATCCATCTTCCAAATTTGGAGATAAATATGTTATGGGGGACTGTGTCAAAGCCCTTACTGAAGTCCAGATTGATGACATCAGTGGTTTCTCCTCTGTCCACTGATGCATTTCTGCCATCATAAAAAGCAATAATATTGGTCAGACAGAACCTACCCTTGGTGAAGCTGGTCATCCTATATCACCTCCATCTCTTCCATATGCCTTAGCATAGCTTCCAGGATATTCTGCTCCATGATCTTCCCCAGCATTGAGGATAAGACTCACATGTCTTTAGTTCCCAGAGTTGTCCTTTCTACCTTTAAAAATCACAGAATCACAGAATCATAGGGGTTGGAAGGGACCTCCAGAGATCCACGAGTCAACCCCCCTGCCAAAGCAGGTTCTCTGCATCAGGTCACACAGGTAGGCATCCAGGCAGGTCTTGAACATCTCCAGAGAAGGAGACTCCACAGCCACCCTGGGCAGCCTGTTCCAGTGCTCCGTCACTTCACTGTAAAGAAGTTCTTGTGCACATTTGTGCGGAACTTCCTATGCTGCAGTTTCTGGCCGTTTCCCCTTGTCCTGTCTCCGCACACTGCTGAAAACAATCCAGCCTTGCCACTCTGTCCCTCACACCTCAGATATTTACAAACCTGGATCAGGTCCCCTCTCAGTCTTCTTTTCTCAAGGCTAAACAGACCCAGTTCACTCAGCCTTTCTTCACAGGGGAGATGCTCCAGGCCCTTCATCATCTTTGTGGCACTCCGCTGGGCTCTTTCCAAGAGATCCTTGTCTTTCTTGTACTGGGGAGCCCAGAACTGGACACAGTACTCCAGATGAGGCCTTACGAGGGCAGAGTAGAGGGGCAGTCTTTAGAAGCCTATAAAAGCTTACAAAGCCTTTCTTATCTTTCTTCCCTCCCCCTTGCCAACCTCAGTACCAGATGGGCCTTGGCCCTTCTCACCCCATCTCTTCATAGCCTAGCAGCATGCTAGCTACCTGTCCCTGCTTCCTGTCCCTGCTTTCACTTCCTGTGCATTTTCCTCTTGCTCTTCAGTTTAACCAGCAGGTCTGAGTTCAGCCATGCCAAAAAAAAAAAAAAAAAAAAAAAAAAAAAAAAAAGGAATGAATCCTTTCAGAGATCAAGAAACAGAATTCATTAATTTTGTATATTAATATCAGTAATATTGTAGTTCCATAGTACTTACGTTTATTTTCTTATATAACTTTAAGGAATTGCTACTACCGTGGAACAGCCTGTAATTTCCCTTCTGTGCATTTGCTGCACTCTCAAAATGACAAATGGGAATTATTCCTATTAATACCAAGGAAAAGAACATTCTCTAATGCATTTCAACCTTCTTTAATGTAAGTATAAAAAATATCCTAACACTCACGGTTATTTTATTTTTTTAAAGGTCATTCTGTTTGAACCTTACTAGAGTTACAGTGCTAATATTTAATGATAAATATCTTGTCATAAAAATACTTTAAAGTAATTCATATTCATCAAATTCATCAAAAAATAAGCAGTTACATTTATAGATATTTGTCTTCTTTCTTTTTTAATTTTTATTTAATTAACTTTTAATTTTAATTAATTTAATTTTCAACCCAGGCCATTCTATGATTCTATGATTTAGTCAGTAGTTTTCATTATTCCACTAACAATGAACTTTCAGTATAGGGAAAACAGAGTGCTTTCAGATTTCATCATGCAAAAAAAAAAAAAAAAAAAAAAAAAAGGCAAGAATTTCTTTTTAAAATTAAATTTAAAATAGAAAAGAAAATGAACTGTCTCAAGAAACAATTCTTTCTTTGGCAGCCAGGATTCAATAGACAAATATGGATAGGTCTCCTAAACATAAGTTATAGTCTATCTAGAATAAAAAAATTAGAGCCAATTTAGCTGTATGTTATATATATATTATATATATTTAGAGAACTGAAATATTTAATATGTTGTTGGTCATACTTCTTCAATTTTATTTAAAGTTTTTATGATATCAAAAGTGTACTGGGTTTAGCTCCTAGTCCACTTGCTTAAATTGAGTGAAAAACGATTAGGAAACTGCCCTTAGGAAATAATAAGGCTTCCTAAACTGCAAAAGGATCTCTCTGGGACTTTAAAAATGATTTTGAGAATTCTTTATGACATACTCATTCTACTTGTTTGTGGAATGAATGTCAGATGTGAAGGAAGACAGGGTCTTCAGCTAGTACAAATAAACTAGTAACCATCTCAGCACTGGGAAAAGCTAAAGTGTTTGAATGAGTGGAAAAGTTGGAATGATAATGGATTTTCCACTATCTCTGACTCAGTTGGTACAAAGTACTTTTTATCCAATGTATACAATTTTGAATTAGAATTCTTTAATGACATATATAACTGATGTTCACTGAAATAGTTAAACTACAGCCCAATTCTTTGATGATTCCTGATCCAGAGTCTGGACCAAAATAGCAAGATTTTGTTATATAATCCTATCCAGATTCAATAAAATTCTAATACATTATGCTAATATATGAAGTGTTCTCTTATTAATATAAGACTTGTGTTGATGCTATACTGCATAATCATTTTACTCAATCAGAAATTCCACTTTGTAGCTAATGCACAATAATAAAACATCCTGTAGATCTCTGCTATACCTTTCAGAGTCCTTTAGGAACGATATTGAAGGACATTGCCTTTTGACTGAAACAGCTAGAATAATACTACTCTTTTTCGACCATGTTTAATAATTCAGGTCACTAGTCTGAACCATACTCAGTGGTTTTATCAAGCATAGAAAACTTTTCTTCAAAGAGACTACAGAAATATGATCTTTTTCTTTTGAGGGAAAATGTGAATCCATCTCAGACATTTATTTTTCATACTGCACAAGTGTATATGAAAACAAAATAAATGTAAAATAATCAATTCAAAATTGCATTCTTTAGTTGTACTCATAAATGTTCCATGAAGGAAACAAATAATGCTTTCAGGGTATTTAAAGAAGCCATCACAAAAAAGCACATGGCTTTAGTTAAGATCTATTATGAACTTATTTTCATGGAGGCTGCTTTCTAAATAAACAAAAGCTGAACAGAAAGAGTTATAATCTTAACAGGAAATACTTTTATAATTATAAGAAGAGGGCTATTGAGATATAATTAATAGCTATTGAAAGTAATTGGCCATTTTTAAAATTTTCTTTCAAAGAAAAAAAAAGTTATTTCTAAAATCCCCAGTGTTCTGATAATGGAAATTCCTGATTATTATATTTTGAAGTCTTGAGTTGTGTCATGTAATTCTGAAGTAGGACTTCCTGGGAAACCTCTTACTTTGCAATGAGGAAAGATGAAATTAATATGTGTTCGTATGTAAATACCATTAACATATTTCAGAGGGAGACAGTTAATAAAAGTATGTCTGTCTTGAGTTTTAAGGAAAAATGGCTATGCCATATTACAGATTACCTTGTTTGCATCAGAGAAAACAGATCTCAGACATTACTGAAATCTTTTGCTATAGCATAGTCACCTCTTCAGAAACTGTAAATTGATGTACATCTATTGAAGGCACCAGAGCTGATTCAATATAGTCAATAGAGACTAGGAGCACTACACCTTTTGTAACATAGAAATTTATCATGAGATTCCAGACTGTAAATATTGAAAGCTATTTCTGATGTTTTGGGACAACTAATATATGCTTACAGAGCCAGAATATAAGACCAACAAGGACACTTATTTTTCTGAAATTGAGTCCAAGAGCAGACCTCATAGCATTTACACTGACAGAAACCTCTACAAAACTCAGTTCTTGTTTGGATGGTTAGTTAGCTGAACTTTTGAAGATCTGCTTGCAACACTGACAAAATTGACTAGACAGCTTGTTAGCAACTGGTGTCCTGATATGTGAGCTGAAATCTTACCCTGGAAAATGGTAGTAATTTAGCTGTTGTCTTTCATAACATCTTTGCTATAAACTCTTTCCCAGTGGACCATAGGCAAGCTCCGTATCCATATACAGTTCTCAGATTATTTAACCTTATTTATGATGTGCAGGATTTGAGCTAATCTGTGCTGGCAATATTTTACTCATGCTTATCCTCAGGCGTGAATCATAATCTGAGGACAGGAATAACTACACAGACAGGCTTTTAATTTAATTTTATTTTATTTTTCATTTGTATTTTTTTTTTTCAATTTGAAACAAAGAAACAAAGAAAAATGCAAATTTTGAAGAGCCAGAAAACCAGCTGTTGCAATAGCCCAAGCCACAGAAACATAACAAATATATGATAAGGGATGTAAGCTTAAGAAAGTGTACAATGGAAATGTGGGAAGCTAGAATTTTTCTATGTCCTGAAGAATCAGGATTTAAGAGGAGCACATCTTTCCTCGAATGTTCATGCTTATTTTTCTGTAGCAGAATGGTTGCTTGGCAGTGGCTAACATTAAGAAAACAGAAAGTCAAATACGTTATTTGAAGGTTATTAAAGGTAATGTGTTTCATCTAAAGCAATAAGTAGTTTATAATTTAAAAACAGAAGTTCAAAATATGAGGAAGACCAAACAAAGCTTTATTTAAATTCTTTCATTTCCTAATGTTGTTTTCTGTATCCATTGATACATAAAAATCAACAGTATAGTTGGCTCAGTCGGTTTTCTTTCATCCTCACAGATACGAAATTTGAAAGTATTTAGGAAATATTGCATGAGTTGAAATCAGATAAGAAGACTATGGGAAAACTTTTGGCTGGAAATTTTCTGATAAAGTCATCTAATTAAAAAACAATATTTAACTAGGTTCCAGAACAATTCATTTAAATCTCTTAGTGATTTTAAGACAGTATTTTGAGATTCTGCATAGGTACCTGACAGACCTGTTAGAGACACTAGAAGATGTCTATGAGTGGTGCACGGCTTTTTCTATTCAGCACAGAAACAAGTACCGTCTACTCACCAGAGCTGATTTCTATGAACAATATTCTCATTTTAAAAAGTCTAATAGCAACAAGTCAGCTTCAGAGACCTACAAAAATTAATCATCAGTGTCTAAGAAAACTCTGATGTGCTTGCAGTTTGGAAGAAAAAGAATAAGTAGCTTTAGCCTACTTTGGACCAGGACATTTCCTCTCAACCCTTTTCTTTCATATATTAAAAACAAACAAACAAATAAACTTTCTTGGGCTTGTCTAGATGCAATATAAATTACATGAATTTCATATTTTACTGGAAATGCATCCTTGGTATAAAACAAAAGCAAGCAAACAAATGACTATTTCTTTTCATGTGATTACAAATATCCTCCCTATTTTTGAACAGTAATGCACCTGAAGACAAAAATGTGCAAAGTTATTAAGGTTCAATTTGTGAAGTAAATTTAGTAACTGAAGTCCTATGGGCATTAATAATTGTTGACACAAATTACAGCATTTAAATATGTGACTGGATGACTGAAACTGAAAACATTTAAATGTAATAATTTGGTTTACAATTACATGTCCATACTGCTGTTTCTGGAAATGACTGCAGGTGGAAAATAGGTTTTTTTTTTGTTTTTTTTTTTTTAAAAAAAAGCATGATCCTTAATGTAATTATGTTTTAATATGCATTTGCAGCATATATTGTAACTGTTTCTCTGTAACACATTTCTATGGTATGAATATATAATATCAGTAGCACAGATTGCTTGCTATAGCTCTAAAATGCCAATTGTGTTTTAAAATGCCTGTTGTTTGGAAAGTAATAATTTATGCATGATGTGCAGAAGCTGGTGAAGTGTTTCAGTGCTTTTTTATAAGATTCAGTAGTTTATACCATTATGCCTACTACAGTTAGCTTGAAAGTCAGTAGAAGTCTTTAAATAGTAAAAACCAAAGATATAATTCTTAACATTTATAGACCCTCATTTGAACTAAAATTTCTCTTTCTAACAATATGACTTATTTGTATAGCCTTACTTACTTTAATCTGGCTCTTCCTTACTATTGTCTAGTTATCCTTCTTTATGTGTTATAAGAAATAAAGCAAGATTATAGTAAATAGTAGAATGAATAATATTTTCACTACACTAATATTTTCAGAGCTTCTACTAGATGAACTAGTCAGAGAGATATTCCCCATTAAATACATGAAGTACTCAGAACAGTTCTCAAATTGTACTTTACTGAACATAAGAAGCAACTCAATATTTTCTTAATTGATTCAGATGATCTTGGGTTCAGTTGAATCTGTTTTCAGTTGAAAATGATTTTGGTCATTTCAAATCATAAAAAAGAAAGCACCACTAAAATTAAAACTATATTAAAAATGTTTTTGTAAAAAATACAAAGATATGCATGTCTTGGGTATCATTCTATTTTAGTAACATTTCTTTTTATTTTTTTTTATCATTGAATTGAGTACAAGACTTTAAGGTATATTAAATAAATTAGCAAATGACAAAAAATGGTAGGAGCTGTTGACTCCCTTGATAGAAGTTTTGCAGAGAAATCTTGACAAATTAGGGGGCTCAGCAGCCACTAGGTACATGAGATTTAACTAGAATAAGTGCTGGATTCTATACCAGGGGTGGGGCAATTCTTTATGTATGTACAGAAGAGAATAAACTGGAGAGCAGCCTTGCAAAAAGGGATCTGAGTGTTCTGGCTGACAGGAAGTCAAACAAAAGTCAACAGTGTGCCCTGGCATCCAAAAAGGCCAACCAGGTGTATCCTGAGTTGATCAAGCACAAGCCAGCTGGTGGAAGGGATTGTCTTGTTCTACTTTGAGCTGGTGTGGCTTCACCTCAAGCATTATGTTCAGTTTTGGGTGGTACAATGTAAGAGACACATAAAACTATAATAGATAGCATCCAAAGGAGAGCAATAAAGATGATGAAGAGTTAGAGGGGAAAACAGATAAGGAGTATTTGAAGTCACTTGGGTTGTTCAGACTAGAGATGACACTGAGATGAGGTCCCATAGCAGTATACAGCTTCCTCACGAGATGAACAGAGGGGCAGGTGCAGATCTCTCTTCTCTGGTGACAGTGATAGGACCTAAGCTGCATCAGAAAAGGTCTAATTGGGTATTGGTAAAAAATTTATCACCAAAGCATAGCTGAGCACTGGAACTGACTGCCCTGGTCAGTAGTCAGGACACCAAGCCAACTGGAGTTTAAGAAGCAGATATGGTTTGAATTTTGAGTCATTAAGTATGGAGTTGGACTTGAAGATCCTTGTGAGACCCTTCCAACTTGGAATACCGTATGATTTAGGATTCAGTAATTTCCCATGAAAATGCAAATATTATAAAAACTCCAGTTTCCACTTGAAAATTATTTTGTTAAAATATTTTTAAACATCTTCAGCCTGGGAAAGAGAAGGCTCTGGGGGGACCCGATAGCAATATTTCAATATCTAAAGTGAGACTATAAGAAAGAAGGGAACAGATTCTTTAACAGGGTCTGTTGTGACAGGACAAGGCAAAATGGTTTCAAAGTAAAAGGAGAGACTTAAAATAGACAGAAGGAAAATATTTGTAAAAGTATGGGTGGTAAAGCACAGGAAAAGTTTGCCCAGAGATGTGTTGGATGTTCCAACCCTGGAGACATTCAAGGTCATGCTGGACCAGTCTCTGAGCAGCCTGACCTAGGTGTAGGTGTCCCTTTTCATTGCAGGGTTGTTGGACTAGAAGACCTTTGAAAGTCCTTTCCAACTCAAACAATATTTTAATTCTATGATTCTGGTTTTCCTCCACAACAATACTTGCGTAGTAACTCTTAATAAATCTTAAATGTTTTTGGTAGTTACTCCTTTGTGATATTCAGCCAGCTCTTATCACAGTACAACTTACAATATGAAATGGCATGGCTTGCAACAAATCTCAGAACAGAAGAAGAAATAGTATGACAGCTTGCTTTATATTACCAGGCTTTATTCAACTTTGACATATAAGAGGTTGCTGCCTCTTTGGTTTCAAAGTTTATTTTCCTCTTCCTTAACTTTAACATAAAGATCTTTTTTTCTGCAATCCATAGTGTACTTACAGACTGCATCTTTATCATGTGGTATTTAATTTCTTTGATGCTATTTCACCCAGATTCCTGATGACCAGAGCCTAAACACCCCCCAGGTTATTTGTCAATAAAAAAGAAAATAGCTGACAGTATGGTTTCAGACAAGACAGATAAAAATGAACAACTTCCAGCAAAAACAGTATGCCTAGGTTTTGGGAAAATATGTTGCAACTCTAATGACTGAATTACTGTTGAGAAATAGAGCATTTCTTCTTAGACAACAACACTTCAGACAGATTTTTATTTGTAGGGAACAGTTGCTTTTTCAAGTCTTTAATATGCTTCTTCAAAAGATATCATGACACTATCACATTAACTAATAACTGAACTTTCAAGGGATTAATGTGCTTGACATAAAATTTAGTGCTAATAGGTAAATATTATAGTCTTACTCTGTTACAAAAATCACATGAACTGCAGTGAAAAAAAAAAAAGGAATGAACAGAATTTAAAAAAAAAAATCACTCAAATGAACCAAATGAGTGCAGTTATTTAATAAAGGCAAACTAAGATTTTGTTGTAGTTTAACAGTTGTAGAGATGAAATAATCTTTAATTCAGTATAAATCTGTATGGAGAAGGGATGAAAATATTTCCACTTCACCTATGACCATGTCTGCTACACGTTTGCTGGGTGAGAGTAACTGTACAATCTCTCAGTTCTTTTACAAGAATCTGAAAAAAAAAAACGTTCATGGGTGTCTCTGGATACTTGATAATACAGTTGCCTTAATGTTAATTTTTAAATATGCTTGAAGATGTAGATAGACATCTAAATGACCTCCTCAAACATTTTCTGGATTATACCTTTGCACAACTGATGTCTAAATAGATGGTTCTTCATAAGTCTAGATAACACAGAAGTTAAAGTTCTATTTACCAAATCAACAGAAAAAATTGTCTAAAACCAATTACTCCTTTGGATAGCTATTAGCAAAGAGTGCATTATATAAACAAATCTGAGAGAGATGTACATTCACTTGATATGAAAAAGGAAAAAAATTTTGAGGGAGAAAAGCATTTTCAAATAAAATCAAAAAGTGGGAATATCTCTAATAATGCTAATTATCAACATATGCAAACTGCTAGTAGGTAAGTACCTTGGGAATTAAGGTATTATAACATAAATTCTGGGTTCTTGGTCATAGAATTCTCAGTAATTCAGTATTTATTTCTGTGTATCTCTAAAGAATATTACCTCCACCTGGCAACACAATATGCAAATATAAATCTAATCAAGCAAAGTGAATATTTCTTAGATACACAAAACACTTTCACAGTTTTAACAGATTTAACTAAATTTTTAAATCTGAGTTGTATGAAAACTTTATTCACTTTTTCTCACCATAACTGCTGTCTGAGATCACTGACTATAAATACCAGACTATTAAAAAAATTGTTTTCATGCATTCAGCATGGCTTAAAGACAAAAGAAATTCAGAAGAAAAAAAAAATCTTAAATTTGTGATAGGAACAGAATGAATTCTTTGTAAAGACTAATGTGAAATATTTTAGGAGAGAAATGTGAAAAATTTGGGGGTATGAGAAGAACAGAAAACAAAACTAGCTACCTAGCTGACAGATTTGTTTCCCTCTACTCATTCTCCCTTGGATATTTCAAAAATTCTTTACTGGTGTATTTTATATCACTTTATTTTTTACTGTACTGTTCTATGGGAACACAATGATGAGATGCCCAGAAATAAATTTCCAAGTGTTAAGATTGTATGTCATTCTTTGTTGGAGAAAAGTTGAGCAACTGTACATTGACTCAACTGTCTTGTAAATTAATGTTCAAGAATTTGTATGAGTTTTTCTCATAGTTGCATATTTCAACAGAGGATACATTGCTATGACCTGTTCCTGACTGCCAATTTATTAAATTTGTACATTTGTTTTCAAAAGTGCTAATCAAACTATATATGATAATATAATTTATGAATAGCAACTGTTTAGGCAGTTGGAGTCAGTGTCATTTTTGATGACATCGATATGATCATTACATTTTTATATACACACACACAATTTACTGCTGATAAATGTGAAAATAAGATGTGATTTACACCAAAACAAAACAAAAAACCTGCATGTTTCTTTTTTTTTTTTTAATTTTTTTGCATCTAATTTTAGTTATGCTTCAGTAATAGCAATTTTATTTTACTATTATTGAAAATCAGAAATTAGTTACAGATTGATAAAATTTTCTTAATGTCGGTCGACAAGGGAGTTGCTGTGGGGAACATATTGAAAAATGCCTGTTATTTCATTGCTTATGGAAAACACTAGTTGTTTTGTGTATCTTCCATGTGGCTTCTCCTGAGGTGACATACTTTAAATTATATTATGTTTCTCAAGGCAAGATGCCTGAAGGACATATAAATATATGTAATTTATTTAGATGGAAAAACAGTGTGAAAAACTAATAATTCTTCTTTGGAAAGTGACTTTTTTTTATTATTATTATTATATTTAATATCAGCTACTAGTAGTTGTAAATCAAACATATATTGGAAATGAATTTTGATATTTATTTAAAATAGTTCTCTTTCTTCTACATAATGTTTTGCAGTGATAAGGGTTTACAAGGTCCATTACTTTATACGACAACAATTATCTTTATAAGCAGTAGAATATAGCAGTCTTTAGAAAGTGATTATTATCTTCCTTACTCTGTCCACTTGGCCCGGAGAATGGGGAAAGGGTAATTACAAGAATAATAGTTATCAACTAACTTGAGAGAATGACATTTTGTTTTAAAATTTTTGTTCTGTAGACCTTATATCATATGCTTCAACATTCCTCAAAATAAAGGTTTCAGTCGTTGCTAATCATCCATTTTGCTATTTTCTCTAATATTTCTCTAATATTCTGAGATAGGAAAATAAACAAAAAAAAAAAAAAAAGTTCTGTTTTAAATTACTGACAGTGCAATGGATGTACAATGATGTTCTTATGTATTTTATAAACAACTTTATAGTGAAGTCTGTTGCTCTCTTAAGCATCAGAGAAGTTATCTGGTTACAAATTGATTTAGGTGTATTATCTATCTTGATGCATCCTTTCTAGAGCATGAATACTTTGAATTTGTACTTTAGTTTACATTTGTCTGTATTTAACCTGCTCCCAGTATGTTAATACAATCCTTGCTTGGAAGGCATGGCTGCTCATGTTGACTGCTACTACCAGGAAGGGCAAAGTAGGAACTTTAATAAAATTTCTAGACAGGCTGTTCTCATGACCTTTCTACAGGCTTAAGCAGTCTGGGAAGATCTACATATTGTTTTTGGAAGAAATGAATAGAAGTCACTTCTCTTAAATGATCAACAAGGGAAGAATCATAATCAATTCCAAGACTTCCATGGCTTTAATTAGAAAATAAATTCTTCCAACTTGTTGCATTGGACCAAAGCTGCTCTGTGATGTTGCCATAAATTTTGCCACAGTTCCCTGTTCATGAAGTATTCAATTGCAGGAGTTCTCCTGTTTTAGAACTAAAATATATAGAGAACATTTCTTATTCCTTTAAAGTTCTGGGACTGCTAAATAAACTAAAGGAGGAAAATAAATCTCTTTTGTAAGGTACGATATGATCACATAGTATATATGAGGGCTGCTCTGAAAGTAATGCCTCCTATTTTGGCCCATGGCATCAGAGGTGGATGCTAGCAGTATAGCAATAGGGGTTGAACATTCCTACCAATATTCCTTTACATTTTATTGCCATATGACAGAGGGACAAAACTGAGCCTGACACGAAAGTGTGTATGAAGAAAAGGCATGTCATTGAATTCCATATGGAAAAAATTGCACCTACTGACATTCATTGACACTTGCTAAATGTATATGGAGACTAAAGAGTGCATAGTGAGGCAGTAGGTGGTGCATTTCAGCTGTGGCAACAACAATGTGAATAATAAGACCTGTTCTGGACATCCATGCAGGTTTTTCTGACTGCAGAATGCAGGCTTTTGTTTATTGCTAGTGAAAATGCTTAGTTAATAGTGGTGACTATGTTAAAGAATAACTTTTTGTAACGGAGAAATTGCTGTATCTTATTGTGCTATTTGTATCTGTCATATTTTCCATTGGAATAAATAGGAGGAATTACTTTCAGAATGACCTATGTACAATGATTAAGTTTATTCTTGTTACTCATTGTGATTTTAAAAATAAAGGTGCTCAAGCATACTGAAAACAAACTGAATAAACTCTAATAACTGGTTGTTGAATTTTGAGCCAGGCACAAGAATCATCTTGCAGTGAGACACATGAGTTGGCAGTCTTCAAATACTAGATCAGGTCTATTGTCTTGGTACCCAACAGAGCCTGTGGTTTCTCATATATGGGATATATAGCAAATAATCTTTTATTTAACCACTGGAAAACTTTATGCCTGGAATGACATGCAAATAGCCCCTGATTTAGAAACTGTATTTTGCATTTCAATAAACATCTTCCAATAAAGTGTGGAATAACATCATCAGGATAGAGAGAATGAGAGAATGACAGCTTTCACCCTGAAAAATGAACTTTTTCTGAATTCTTCTGATATATGACTGTATCTATAAATGTATTAATTCTGTTCCTCCCAATGATCTTGTAAAAGGAAGAAGATTTTAGAAGGTGTGTATATATGTACATGCATACCTTGACACTGAAACAAATACACATTCCTATATAGTGCTTGGTCTGAGATACTATTGAGGTAATTTTGATATCACTCAAACACTGCAAAGTAAAATAGAAGTATGTATTATTGTAATGTTATACAAATAACTAGCTTTCAACATTTCTCCACTACAATAAAGTATAGTGAAGAGCTGATGCTTTATCTTGCATTCATAATATGTGCCTAAAAGAAAACAGCTTTTTTTTTTTTTATTTCAAATTTTGAAAAAAAGCAGTCAAAGGAAGAGATGGTATCATATACATTTTTCTTGTTTTTATGTGAATATTCTGTTTTGACTGGAGTAAAACAGATGTGTCAATTTCTATATTATCTGTTCTGGGAAGTTATTGTAAGAGTCAGATTAAAATTTCATGTGTATGTCTTCAGTGTTTTAACAAAGCTGAACTTTTTCTGCACAGTAGAAATGTGACTTAATGCCTTGAGGAAAAGTAAAATTTTTCTCAATGTTTAGAAAGAAAATACTCTAAATACTGTCCACTAAATGCACATTTATCAGAATGCAGTAAGTGACTTCAAGCATTTATTATACATAAAGTATATCAGGATTTGTGTTCAGTTCATCAATGACTTTTCTTCTTGAGCTATTCATCCTTGAGTTCATTTGGAAGTACATAATATCCAGTCTTTCCCATTCTCCAATTTGAACTTCTTTTGATGCAACTTTCTGCTGCTCTCTTCTGTCAGAACAGAAGAGTATTATATAGTAATAAGAGTTATTATAGAGTATAATTATAAGAGTATAGCTGAAAGGATCACTGACCAACTCCTGGCTTTATACTGAACTATTCAAAATTTGACCCAGTCTTTCAGAGCATTATCCAAATGCTTGTTGAATCATTCGTTACTGTTCCATAAAACACTACCCTTGCCTTCCATTCCTTTTTTAATTTTTTTTTCTTCTGCCAACATAAAATTTGACATTTATATTTTCTGTAACCCAGAGTGTTATAACCCTATGAAGAAAGACTCAGGGAATTAAGTGTCACTGTAGTTAGTCACTGTATCTATTCATTTCTTTTTTTTTAATAATAGAATGGAAAATATAGTTTGAATAATGTTATACACAAAGGAAATTGTTTGATGTAGAAGCTGTCTTGCTTTATTTCTGACACTTGAATCAGGAAAAATGTCCATCATTATAGACTTATGCTATAATTAGTGTTTATGCATTCAGGTGAAAGTAGATAAGTGTTTGAAAAACTAGGAATTTTCTCTGCCAGGCACTAGTGAAATCTATTGTTCTATTTCCTTGTATTTCAGTTACATTAATGATAGAAGTTATAGTTGCAGACACCATGACATTTTGCCATATAGTCACAATTTGTCCTTTCACAGAAGAAAATCAGAAAATTGCTGAGTATTATAGATATTAATGGTTGTTAGAAAAGTGTAATAAAGAGCTCATCATCTAAAGAATTTGCCAGGCTTCTATGTCATTATTCTTGAATGACTAATACTCTCAAAGGAGAGTAGCTCCAAGGAAGCAGTGATGATACCCAGGGAAGAAAGGTGCATGGAAAGTCATTTGCCATAGGATCCAAATATCATGGCTCTGTGTATTATGAGATTTTGAGGGAAGTGAAGAAGAATTAGTTTTCCTTAATGTTATGAGTAACTTATAATTTTGGAAGAGAGGTGGGTCAAACCTGTACAATGGTGAAATATTTGAGGGAAGGGCTAGAGTTGGTGTGGAAATTAAAAGAAAAGTAAAAAAAAAAAAAAAATTAATGCATTTTGTAACGTAGGAATGGAAAATAACACACTTTTTGTTTTTATATACTATTTATATATTTGCATGATGAGTTAAAGATTATAGAAGATTTTATAGTACAGTTATTTGTTGAGTTTTATTAGTCTCATTAAAATATTCAAAAATATACCAGAAATTAAGATTTACATTGTTACACATAGGTTTCAATTTTGTCTGTGGAAAAATTGGTCAGGCTTGGGGAGGTGTGACTGGAAAGCTGCCTGATGGAAAAGGACCTAGGTGTACTGATGGATAGTTGGCTGAATATGTGCCATCAGTGTGCCCAGTTGGCCAAGAGGGCCAATGGCATCCTGGTTTTTATCAGGAATGTTGTGGTGAGCAGGAATAGGGAAGTAATCTTGCCTCTGTACTCAGCACTGGCAAGGACCCACTTTGAGTACTGTGTTCAGTTTTGAGTGCTTCAATGCAGAAAGGACACTGAGGTGCTCTTCAAATACCTGAAAAGTGATTGCAGTGAAAGTGGGGTTGGTCAGTCGTGGCAGGTGACAGGACGAGGGGAAATGGCCTCAAATTGCACCAGGGGAAGTTTAGATTGGATATAAGGAACAATTTATTTACAGAAAGGGTTGTTAAGCACTGGAATAGGCTCATCAGGGGAGGTGGTTGAGTCACCATCCTTGAATGTGTTTAAAAACCGTTTAGATGTGGTGCTAAGGGACATGATTTAGCAGTGGGTTGTTAGAGTTAGGGTTGTATGGTTAGGTTGCGATTGAACTTGATGGTCTTTAAAGTCCTTTCCAACTTGAGCAATTCTATGATTTTGATTCTATGAAAAAGAAACAATAAAAAACACCATACATTTAAAATGAAAGAGAAATAAACAATCAATCTTAGTTTCTTAAAAATATCAAGAATTACAAGCCATACTTGCTTACATTAAAAATCACTTTTTAGAAGTTTTTTGTTTAGCATGAACTCATTTGAAATTATCTGTGTATCCAGTTATCTATCTCCTTATTTCTGTCACTATGGTTGTTATCAGGCTACACAAAAAAAAAAATCAAAAATGATTAAAAATTCCACAGTCTATAATGGATCTTTCTCTGATGATGAAAATGTTACCTCTTATTAAAAATATTAAAAATACATTTTCTTTCAATGTAGTGGTAAAGAACAAGCAAAGTTAGAACAAATATACATAATACTTAAGCTTGCACATTTTGTCAGATTTATTTTTATACATGGAAGGAATGTTTAAATAAATCTTTTCAAAATGACACGTTCTGTCTATATATTACTGGAAGTTTAAAAATTGTATGAGAAACATGCAAAAACTTACATAAAAATTCTACAAAACATCAATTACTACCAATGTAGTAGTACCTATGGATCCAAGTTGAAGGAGGGAAGATTT